>NW_007246704.1:778865-779075 GCF_000164805.1 Carlito syrichta | reverse complement strand
GGCTGCAGTGGCCGGGAGCGGCCACTGCACTCCAGTCTGGGCGACAGAGTGAAACTCCAACTCAAAAAAAAAAAAAATCGAACTGGCATCCAATTCCTGAACAAAACCCGAAACCCACAGGTCATAAGAGAGAAGATAGACAAGTGGGACCTTATTAAACTGACAAGATTCTGCAAAGCCAAAGAAACCATCAAGAGAGCAGGGAGACAG
>NW_007246704.1:768093-778845 GCF_000164805.1 Carlito syrichta | reverse complement strand
TTGTTCACAATAGCAAGAACCTGGAAACAACAATGCTGCCCATCAAAAGAGGACTGGATTTAAAAAATGTGGTACATATGCACGATGGAATACTAGGCAGCCATAAAAAAGAACAAAATCATGAATTTCGCAGCAACCTGGATGGAACTGAGTCTATAATACTGAGTGACCTCTCACAGAAACAAAGATCCGAGCATCACATGTTCTCACTCATATAATGGACCTTGAACATCCAATGTAATACTATAAGAAAATGACTGACGGTACTGGGAAACTATGGGAGGGGAGGGGATGGAATTAACAGTCACAAATATCTGTCTGGGGATGGGGAAACACCTCTTATCAACAAGGTGCCTGAATGAAACGTAATTGTACACCTAACCCTTAACTGTACCCCACAAAATCATAATAAAAAATATTGATTAAAAAACAAAATTAGGGTATCAGTCAAGGAGTTCTAACATCCAAGTGATAGTTCTGTAAAAAGTGATGAGAGAAATAAAGAAGAAGAAATCATCAATAAACTAATTAAGAAAATTTCCCAGAATGTAAATATGTGAGTTCCCAGATTCAAAGTACCTCGTAGGTGACCAGAATAATGAAAGAACACCAGGGCACATAATTGTGAAATTTCAGAATGCTGAGGACTATAAGAAAACTTTACAAGCTTCCAGAAAGAGTTATAAAATGGTTTTGGAATTCTTAGCAGCACTATTGAAAAGAGGTGATAAGGGAGTAATACCATCAAAATTCTGATAGAAAATGATGGTCAATCCAGAATTTTATACTCAAACTACCAATCCAGTATGAGAGAATTAGACATGTGAGAACCCAGAAATTTTAACTTCCGTATACTCATTCTGAAGAACTTACCAGAGCATATGATCTACCAAAATGGAGTAAGCCAGGATAGAGGAAGACATAGTATTCAGGTACAGGAGACCCAGCACAGGAGGACCACAAAGGAAAATCTCAGGGTGATGGCTGTGTCCTACAGGCAGAGGGCCACCAGTTCAGACATAACAAGGCAGTGACTCAAGACTCAGACACGTTGAGGGCAGTTATCTCCCAGCTTGACTCTAATATTTATCTATATTTGACTTACTTCACCATGGACTAATGACATTCCTTCTTTCAACTCCTGCTGCCTCACTCATCTTAGGACATTGACTTCACCCCCCACAGAAGCATTTAGCCTTGGCCTATTCCTGAGAGCTAGAACAGCCCTTGGCAAGTTGAAACTAGACATCCAGAGCCGTCCGCTTTCTCTGGCCATGTTCCTGCTAGACATCCAACACCTGACTCACATTAGCCTTACCAGATCCTCCAGCTGAAATGAGCCCTATATTTCCCAAGACTCATTCATGTTCTTGCCCACCAACTTCCCAGAAGGATCCATATCAACTCCCAGGGAAGGCAGAGCCAGACCATGTCTCTGAGACTCCGTTCCAGCTCCCTGGCTTGAGAACCTTCATCCATCAAAGGGCGATATTGCCCTTCCTTTACACAGCTATATTTGGCTTGCCACTCAGTTTTAAAAAATAAAACAATACATTGTTTGGGATATTTATGCTAAAAGGTGCTAAAGCTATAAAGAAAAGCAAAGGAAAGATGAACACAAAGTAAGGCTAGTGTTTACCTCTAGCAGTGGCCATTGAAGACAGGGCCCAGGTACTGGCAGCATCTTATTTCTTAACCTGAGTGACGGGAACGTGTTTATACCCACATGTTTAGTAAGTTTTAAAGCCCTCTATCTCGAGCATGAAAAAGACAACAAGGATTATCACATGCCCAAAGAAAGTATTTAATAAGGGTAGAGAAGCCAAACAAGTGGGGGAAGAGGAAAGCAACTTGTAAAAAAGTTCATGGAGGGTGAAAAACCACCAAACAAAACCAAATATCATTATAATGCTTAAGTACAAAAAGATACTGCATTTAACTTACATTGTACATGTACACACTCTTCTATAGGCACAGTACATTTCCCAGTTTTAAAATGTTTAAGTTAATATTGTGATAGAAACCAAGCAATTCAGAGAGAGCACCGTCTGACACCTCAGCCCTATCAACTTCAGCAGTTGCATGAGTCAGACGGACAGCTGGTGTTACAGCTGGTGTTACCAGCCTCAGGTTTCCTAACAACTGCTATGCCCAACTGAGCAAGTTTACCACACAAAGCCCCCACGTTTTATGACAGACAGAGAATAGCATGCGCTTTGGAGAAAAAAAAACAGGCTTGGATTCAAATTCTAGCTGGGCCACTTCCCAGATGGGTGATTTGGGCAGTTTCTTCATTGTTAGGAAACAGCGTAGTCACACCACACCCTTGGAAGGATGCAGTGGGGCTTCCGTGAGACAATACAGGGAAAGGGCTGAGTACGGTGCCTGGCACACAGCAGGCGCTCACTCCATCGATAGTAGCAATGGGTATTTTAGGAACTTAATTCTTTAACTTACATTTTGTTTCACTCCACAGCATTTTTTATTCCCCAACCTGCAATCAGTAACCAACCTTTTATAGGACACTAGAAGGCCAACTGGAGGAACATGTCACAAGTGCCACCCAAATGAAGTTAGAAATTCAGCCACTGAGGCAAGTCCACCCAGAGAATCACAGGATGCCAGAGCTCAAAGAAGGCTCAGGGAGAGCTGGATTCTAAAACTCAGATGCAGGCAGTGCAGGTCCCTTGTGCCCTCCTTCAGGCCCTGGATCTGCTGTTCCCCATCCCTTCCACCCACTTGGCCTCAATGTTTGCTTTTGCTGCCAATGTAGCCCTTTCTTAAGATAAATTCTCAGCTCATTAAAATTCAGCTTTCCTTCTTTCTTAATCTAAGTATATAATCTTATAAATTTCCCTCTATGTTCTGCTTTAGCTGCATCCCATAGATTTTGGCAAGTAACATTCATTATTGTTTGGCTCTGAATATTTTCTGATTTCCATCATTATTTCTCCCTTAACCTCTAAGTGATCCCATTTTCTTTTCTTTGCCAATCCAAATACCTCCTCTATTTATACTCTGTCTCCTCTGGGCCCTAAGGACTAAACCAGACTACTTTCTCCAAAGCCCTCAGAGCATCCACATCAGACCATACTACTTAACATTTCATCAAAGATTACAAGACACAATCTTGTAACTTCTCAGGTGGAATGATTCAATCCCCCTAACAGATTGTAACGGACACCAAAATAGGTACAATAACTAAAATATCTTCTGTAATGTTCTTGGAGCCAGGCTCAAGGATGTGGTGCTCAGGGTATAATTGTAAGTTTCATGTGTACTAATCAGAGGGGACCACAGCATGTCTGCTCTATAAATACTCAGCCACCTTCAGCCAGCTCTAAGTCACCCTCGAAGACAGACTGGTTTATTTAATCCATCTCATTCTAGGCTTAGGGAGAGCTGGATTCTAAAACTCACTTGGACATCAAATATGGCTTTTTAAATAGACAAAAATAAAACCTAGAAAGTCCCCAAACACCACAATTTCAACATATTCATTCATTCAGTAATTCATTTATTTTTATCAACAAGTGTTTATCCGTACCTACTATGTGCAAAACACTCTGAACACAACAAGCTTTAAGACAGAGCCCGGCATGTAGAAGCATCTAATAAATTCTGACTAAATAAATGAATGAATAAATGAATAATAAATGAGTGAGTCAAGTCCCTAGGTCTAGCACTAGCCCTCTCATTAACTACTGTGAGCTTATTCAAACCACTTTGCTCGGCCTCAATTTCCCAGTCTATCAATCCACCTGCCTCCCAGGAGCCCTGAGGATCACCATGGGGAAGCAAATAAAAGAATAAAAGTACTCAATAGATAGTTTTCTATCTTTGTGGTCTCTGTTGAATCATTACATTCTCAGGGGCAGTTATATCCCAGCTCTGAATGTCTGTGGTCTTATGCAATTTTATGTTAGAAATCTTAGGTGACCATTTAAACTATATTAGTATGCAATATGTTATATCAATTACTAGAATCTTAATATTATGAAGTGTTATGATCTGTTGAGCAGTTAATTTAAAACAGCAATGAAACTGTACAAATGAAAAGTGTTGCTCATAACAGGAATAACAGCAGTCAGTGGTAATTTTTTTAAAGTCCGGGTCTCACTCTTTTACCTAGAGGGGACCACAGCATGCTGGAGTGCAGTAGCATAATAATGGCTGTAGCCTGAGTCCAACAGCCTTGACCTGCTGGACTCAGGCTATCCTCCTGCCTCGGGCTCCCAAGTAGCTGGGACTACAGGTATGTATCACTACACTCTGCTAATTTTTTTTATTTATTGTAGAGACAAGGCCTCATCATGTTTCCAATGCTGGTCTTGAACTCCTGGGCTCAGGCAATCTTCTTGCCTCAGTCTCCCAAAATGCTGGGATTACAGTCACCAGTGGTATAATTAATGGGTGCTCACTGTGTACCAGACACAATTCTCAGTGTTTCACCAATTAACTCACTGAATCCTCCCAAGAGCCTTACCAATAGGTACAGTATGACTATGGACAGTATGACTACGACCAGTGTTTTACAGATAAGGAAACTGAGACAGGAGAGATTAAGGATGGAGAGGCTCCATAAGAAAGCCTGAGGTCACACGGAGCTGACCTTGAACCTGCATCCTTCTGGCTCCAGAACCCAAGCCCCTGGCCACCACACAATGTCTCCTTTCATCAGATGTGGTATATTGCCAATAACCAAGAGCAACGTTTTCCTGCCTGGGTACCTTTTAGGGGGAATCCCACGAACCAAGTTATCCCATAGGGCTGATTTCATGAGAACAAATCAGTCCTTGTGACTAAGCACCTTCTTCCTGTGGAGTTTGTGGTGCACAAGGGAGTGCCTTACCCTCTGGGATGACGTGAAGATCGGCAACCTGATTTCATCACACTCGTATTGGCTGACGAAACCCCGCTCCCGGGCCAGGTCTAGCACGCCCTCCACGTGGCCGTAGAGTCTCCTGATGATGGCTGGCCGGTGGCTCTGCAGGTCCTGGGCTGGGTGGAGAGTGTGGGGGTCCCAATAGCCCTGCAGCTCGGGGCACTGGCTGTCGGCCTGGGCCTCTTGGATAGCCAAGATGAGCTTCTGACAGCCCCAAGCGCCCTTATTCCAAACTGTGTCCAGGAGGTACCTGGCTGAGTGGGAGAGAGGCTGGCCCAGGAGGCGGAGGCCCTCATAGTCCTCCCAAGAGAGGACTTCCCAGGACAGCAGCCAGTCCAGGATGCTCTCGAAGCCCTCCAGGGACCTTGAGACCAGCAGTCCCACCAGATGGCTCCTCTGTGCCTGAAAAGCCTCCTGTGAGCACATTTCACAACCTGAGGAGGAGAACAAGGTCAGCACAGGACTTCCCCAAGAGCCAGAGAGGGAAAGTCAGCCCCCACAGAATCAGTCAGCCATGGTTCTACCCTCAGACAGTAACCAATCTAAGCTCCCCGTTATACGGATGTGCACTCCAAGGCCTAGAGAAGGCAAGAAATGTCTCATGGTCCTACAGACAGTTTGAAGCAACCAATAATTAAATCAAGATCCCCGACCCCCATATTCACGTTTGATCTCTAGCTGATAAAGTTTAACAAAGCTTGAGCTGATATTAGGAACAATGACTCCCAAGGGATCATGGAATTGGTTCCTTTTAAGGCAGGGTGAGAGGGTACTTCCATACTAGCTGGATTTGGGCCACAGCAGTTTCAGCAATGGCTAATATTTAGTAAGCATATACGACGTACTAGGCACCACTCTAAGTGCTTTCCTGTGTGAGTTCACTTAACCTTCCCAACCACTCTGAAGCAGTGCTATGACCAGCCCATTTTACAGGTGAAAACACTGAGGTACAGAGAGGCTACGTCTGCATACAACATGTCATAGCTCAACAGATGGAGCCAGGATTTTCACATGAGCAACACGGCTCCAGAATCCCCTGTATCTGGGTTCCTTGTGTCTAGGTCCGGGGACCTAACATATGCGACCCCAAGGGGCAGACCCAGAGCATTGCCATGAAGATCCCAATCTAGGAAAGTCAGAAAATCCTGGTGCAGACTAAGTCATTTCAGAGCTTTCTGGCACCTTGTCCTGTTGCCGCCCCCCACCACGTGCCCTGGGGCCTCATCTCCTCCCACACCCTCAACACCACACCATACCATACAGTGAATGCTGCCACCCCACTGCTGCCATGGCCTGCTCGGGGCTTTGGGAGCCGGAGGGGAGGCAGCCTCCAGGGGCTTGAAGCTCCTGGGAGGGCCCCTGGGCAGCAGAGAAAATTTCCCAACATGGTGAGTTCTGCGACCATCGTGGGGTCCCGGCACAGGGGCTGGTGTGGGGCCAGAGGAAGCGAAAGTAAAAGGGTGAAAGCATGGAAAATGAGGAAGGCTGTCAGCTTCTTTTTATAACAGGGACATTCCCAGACGCTTGGGAGTGGATCCCCAGAGGTCCAGGGACTCTACCCCTGTCCTGTCGCTGTCTCTGTGTCTCGCTCCCTGCTTGGCCTCGCTGGGGCTAGGTCTTACTTATCCTGGCACCCTGTGCTTGCTTAGCCCTAGGCCGGGTGGAGACATTGTGGGAACACTCAGAAATTCAGCAACTCCCGAGGGAACACCCTGGGCCACGGTCACACAGCCACCAAGGTGAACAAAGGAAAAGGTACCAACCCTCAGGGTGCTGCCAACAGGCAGGGGGCGGCCCTGTGCAGGCCAGATGGAGAAACTGAGGCAGCAAGGTTCCCTGTCTGGTCGCTTGGGAGGGAGGGTGTCCTCACTGCAGAGGCCACTGTAAACCAGGAACTAAAATAATTTCCTCCAGCCATGCAAGTCTCCTCCCCGTGTCCACCTATACTCAGAGGAGCCGAGGGTGGGGGGAGCGGAAGAAGAGGGAACAGGAGGGGTGGAGTGAGCTCTGGGCCTGACCAGAGTGATTCTCAGCTGTGGAAGCACTAGTCAGGGATGCAAAAGGCCCCACCGCCACCCTGCCCAGGTCCCAGGGAAATAACCACCCAACCCCCTCCCTCAGAAAGCCGCCCAATGGGGTCAGCACTCAGCACGTGCATAGCCAGGAATGAAAGAAGGTTGACAGCTAAGCTGAGCTAGGATGACGCCTGCCCCCTTACCCAGAGAATACCCGAGGAGAGACTCAACACCTGCTGCTTCCTCCTTGCTGGAGAGCCGGGACCTCCCTCTTCCCCCATAAAAGCCCATCAGGCCTTGGGGGGCAGGCATGGCCAAGCCAGCTGTGGGCAGGCCTTGAGCAGAAGCCAAAGGCCCAGGGGCACAGGACGGGCAGGCCTGGATCCGACCACAGACCCCGCCTCTGGGGGAAATCCCAAAGGAAGAGCCGGAAGCCAGAGTTGGCCAACCAGCCGACCAGAACAAGGTAATTCTTGGCAGTTCTGGCACAAAGCCTTATGTATGCATCCACCAGGACCTGACTGGAAGGCCCCACTGGAACATGAGGCACACCCATAGGCGTGCTCACCCACAAGGGAACAGGCTGCAAGAAATAGGGGCCCTTTCCAAACATGCCAAGTCTGGGCAGCCTGACAGATACTTGAGCCAAACACACCCAAGCTCGTGACATCAGGGCTCTGTGGACACAGGGAAGGAGAGGCAGGCCCAAGCCATGAGACTCAGTACTCTGACCTCCCACCAGAAGTTACTTCTCTGCCCTGGCCTTCTTCCAGAAACCTCAGAGCAGAGAGACTCCCTGAGGTCCAATTCAGCCAGTCTCCTATCTCTGAGTAGGCAATGCCCTGTCTCATTAAACATCTGGGGAGGAGGATCTGGCTTTGGAGCTGTTCTCAGTAACCAACTCAGGAAGTCTACTAGTGCAGGAAGTTCCTCATTATGTCTAGCTTAGGTTTCTCCCGCTTCAGTTTAAATTGGGAGAGGGAGAAACAAATGTTCACTCATCATCTATTTCATTTAAAACTGTCCCTAAAACCTTAGCTCCTGCCCCATTACCACCTGGAAGGACCTTCCCTCTTCAGGCTGAATATACCAGTACAGCTCCACTGCCTTTTCTTCTCTACTTTAGTTATTACAACTTCAAAGACATCATCATCTTCCCCAAGATGAGGCCCAGCAAAGAAAGGGATACTTCCTTGTTGGAAGAAAGGGGTGAGGGGTGACCCACGTGGGCCCTCCTTATCTTCGAGCCCTGACATCTCCTCCCTTCCTGTGACCACAGTCAGCCTGGTCCCCTGGGGCCAACAGCCATTGCTTGGCCTGAGTGCTGAAATCTCAGTCCACCGGCCCCTGCAGACAGGGGAGGAAGGCAGCCCCAGGAAAGCCCCACTTCCAGCTGTCCCGGGTCCTGGCTGGGTCAAGCCACTTGGGGCCCTGAATCACATACCGCCTCAGTCAGCCTCCATTCTCACCCCCTCCCCGAGCCTCTCTCTCTGAGAGGCCAGCTCTCCCAATGCACACATGCACTGCAGCTCCTCCATTGTAGAGGAGACCCTCCCAAACACCCCCCACCCGCGGCTGTCTTCTTGGCTGATCCCTGGCTCTGCCCATGCACAGCAGGCCTCTTGCCTGGTGCCAGTGTTGCCGTCTCCCTCCTGTCTCCTCCCATTTCCTCCAGGAGGTTCCCCCACCCAACTCCAGTGTGACCGCACTGCTCACAGTCACCAGGGACCTCCAATTGCGCAACGCCTTGCCCTCTCGCGCCCGCTCTGCCAGCAGACTGGTCGTCATGTCTCCCTCCTTCCTCCTTGGAGAACTTTCCTAATCCCAGGGCACCAGCACTCGAAACCTGGACCCTTTCTCCAGAGCATCCTGCCTTAAGAGAGCCCACCTGCTCTTGGGGCTTTAAACGCCAGCTCTATGGTGTCGACGCCCCACATTCTACTTCCAATTCCAACCCCCAGCCTTCTCCAACTGCTGGTTCATCGTGGATGCCTAACATGTGTCTTGACAAGCCCAAAACCAAACTCCAACCTCCTCCACTTAACAGCTCCCATCTCAGTTAATGGTATCTTCAAATTCCCAGATACTCAGACCCCAAACCTCAGAGTTCGCCTTTCTCTCATACTCCAAACCCTATCGGCCCAGCCTTCAAAGTTACCCCAAATCTGAAAGCCTGAGATTTGTTCATGACCTCCTTGCCACGCATGAGACCCCATAGCCTCTCCCCAGCATCACAGAAGTGATCCCCTGACTGCCCCCATGAATGCCCTCACCTCACAACAGTCTGTTCTCCACCCCACAGCGAGATGAGCCTCCTAGCCCCCAAGTCACAATGCTCTAGTGGCTCCCACAGCACTGAGAGTGAAAACCTCAGCCTCCCTTCTCCCCCCATACTCACATGGTTCACCCCTCGTTTCCTTAAGACTGCTCGGTGGTCACCATCTCAGGGAAGCCTTCTCTGTGCAGCATGGCGTCGCAATACCCAGCCCCAGCGTCCCACCCCCTTCCCTGCTTTCGTTTACTCCATGGTCCTTCTCAGCACCTGACACGCCACATGCTTACTTACTTCACTGCAGTCTGTTCCTTTCTAGAATGTGCACTCCACGAGGGCAGGAGTTGCATCTGAGTTTTCCATTGCCCTGTCCCCAGCGTCTCAGGAAAGAATGGATGTGCTATGCATGGCTCCGGGGCAATTCTGGAACCTGCGGCCAAAGGAGACCAGAGCCTCAGGATCCCGACTGCCCCATCAGTAGCAAGCTCCCTGCCATCAGCACAGCCACCCACAGAGAGGTTCTGCACTGGGTGGGAGGGAGGTGGGCTAGAGGGGTTGCTTCTGGCCTCAGAGCCCAGTGTGCAGAGGCAAAGGGCCTTGAGTGACCAAAACGCTCAGAGGCCCTGGCAGCCCCACAGCTGAGTGATCGGGACAGGAATCTAGAGGCAGGGGTTGGTCGCTCTGGTCTTCACCAAGGAGTCTGGGGAGGGATGACAGGGTAGGCTTTTCCCCTCTGTGGAACAAGGACCCTGGAGGGGCCAGGTTGCAACTTATGAGGAAACCAAGTCCAAGGGCAGGGAGCCTATGGACTCAGAAAGAGCAAGAGGAGTCAGAGCAAACTCGGAAGCAGGGGTCCATCCTCCAGCCCTCCTCCAGCTGCAAGACACCCTCCTGGGGGGATTTAGAGGGGAGGGCTTTTCCACTTGTTGGAATGCAGGTAGAACCAGATGGCTGCCCCAACAACCTGAGAAGCAGAGGGGAGGAAGAGCACCCTGGAGGATGCGGCACTGCAGGTGCTGGGGTGGGCCTGTCTGGGAAGGGAGGGACTTGAACTTGGGTCTCACACCCACCAAGGGGGGATGGGCAGGAGACTCCCCTAAGAGGTACAGGAGAGCAGACGGGATCAACCGGCAGCATCTCACGCCCACCCAATCACTGGCATGTTGAAGATGGGGAAACTGAGACCCACAGAGAGGAAGTCCAAAAAGAGAGGTCGCCTCTGAGACGTGAGGCCCGGGCTCCTCATTCTCAGACTAGGGCTTATCCTGCTGTCTCTCCCTCCACAGCCCCACGACCCCCAAGTCACAGCTTCTCCTCAGACCGCAAAGGCTCCTGAGGCCTGGAAGTTCAGCCCAAGCCTTCTCATCTTCTGTAGCCACAACCCGCCAAGGGGTTCTCCAACCTTAACCCTTTCCTCCTGCTTCCCAGCTACTGGACTTCCCCCTGGGAAAACCGAGGCAGCCCTTCCCCCAAGACAGGTGTCCGAGTCCCGGGGGCGAGGCCCTCGGCGCCCACAGCCTCGCCCCACTCTACCCCCGGACGCTGGGCACCGGATAGGCTCCTGGAGAGCACTCACCGCC
>NW_007246704.1:753424-767675 GCF_000164805.1 Carlito syrichta | reverse complement strand
ACACACACACACACACACTCACGCACACGCACACGCGCCGCGCGCGCCGCAGGATCCTGGGACACGAAAAGCTAGGGAAGCTGTCGATGCCAGTGTGAACCGCTGCATCCTTTGAGGGATCAGTGAGTTCACCGTCATCTAAAGCCTTGTGTTGTGAAGTTCCCAGAACAGGGTTTGCTGGAGGGTGGTGGGTCGCACGTTAGCTGAGAGTGGACAGGGCATTTAAGTTCTTTTTTCATTTTTCTTTGAGTCCTTCCATTTCAGTTGAGAAGAGCCCACTGCGGGGGGTGGGGCTGCACATAACATCACTAAGGGTACCTGATCCTAAACCAGGGGAAGTGAGGACCAGTAGGAGGCCCAAACTTCACTGGCACGTGGACCACTTATGTACCTGCCTAATCCTGTCGTGTACCCCACGTCTTTAAAATAGAATTTTTTTAAAAAGAGAGAGAAGAGTTTAGTTCGGAGTTTAGTACTAACAGGGCTTGAAGACCTCTCTGACACCGCCTAGCCTGTTTGTCTCTGAAACAGTATCTAACAAGAATTCAATAGCACTATTTTGTTTCCATTACATATATTTTACTTTACATTTTCCTGTACTTCTGAACAAATGACACTGGTTTTCCACTTAAGGTATTAATATCAATGTTCCTTTTAAAACGCTTGTATTTGAGGTTTTTTTAAAAATGTGAAGTCAGTTTAAAGAAAAATAATGAAATAACTGACACTTACATAGTGCTTACTATGTATTAGGCTTTACATACATTAACTCAGTTACTTCTACCTACATTACTATTATTACCTCTAATTTATAGATGAAGAAACTGAGGCACAGAAAAGTTCATTAACATTCCCAAATAGTGACAGCAGAACTGGGATTCGCCCAGAGCCTCTGGCACCAAAAGTCATGCTCTAACCACTACTGCATACTGCTTCCAGGTAAATACCTGTACAGGGGGAGCAGTCAGTTGTTAGAAAATGCTGCATTAGAAGTACTAAATCTGCCCTGGGAAAATCATTCTGGAAGGTGTATCAGTCTATCTACAAGGGTGTTTTGTTCACCACCAGCTTGCCTGTAGCAGTAAGTCAGAAACCTTCCAAATGCTCAATGATAGGGGGTTATTTTAGAAAGTAGACAGAGCCAGAGCACCTGAACCTGGAAAACTCAGACTTGCCTTCTCTCACACCCCACATCCAACCCGGGAGCAAATCTTTCAGCTTGATCTTCTCATTATTTCCAAAACACAGCCACTTCTTACCATGTCCACCATGTCCACCAGGGCCCAAATCTCACCATCTCTTACCTGGACAGCAGCAAGAGCTCCTGGCCATTTTCTGTGATTCCAGCTACCGTTTTTCTTCAATACAGCAACCAGAGTGAGTCTGTTTTTTAAAAAGTCACGTTATGTCAGTCCTCTGCTGAAACTCCTCTGCCAATGACTCCAATCTCAAAGTACAAGCCGATTGCTGTTGGCCCCTCAAGCCCTCTTGGATGCTTCCTCACACTCCTCACTCACTCTGCTCCAGCCTCACTGGCCTCTAGACTTTTCCCTGAAATATGCCATGCCTGCCACTACCTCCAGGTCTTTGTATTTGCTATTACCTCTCCCCCGAATGCTCCTCCCCTGTAGAAATAGACATGATTCCTTCCTTGGCCTCCTTCAGGCCTTTGCGTACATGTGACTTTCTCAGTGAGGCATCCCCTAACCATCCTGTGTACATTTGCAACATCCCCCATACCTTTTTTTATTTTTCTCCAGAGCTCTCATCTCCACACAACACATTATGCATCTTACTTATGTGGATACTATGTATCTACTTACTGTCTTTACTTTCAGACTTCCACCCAAGGGAACTCTCCAAGAGCACAGGGCCTTCTGCCTTATCCCCTGCTGTATCCCCAGGCCTAGAACTGGGCCTGGCCTGCAATACATCTTTACTACGTGAATATACTAAAAATAATGCTGTAATTCTAATAACAAAAGAAAGAAAAAGAAATGAATGAACCACTGCAGTGCACAAGAACCGCAGCCTCACAGATGTCATGTTGGGTGAAAGAAGCATACACATGGTACATAACATCATTTCTATAAAGTTCAAAGGCAGCAAATCTAAATTACAGTGGAAGGAGCCAGGATAGCTGTTACCACTGGGGAGGAAGTTGGAGGCAGACTAGGGGAGGGGACGAAGGGGTCTTCTGGGGTGCCAGCCGTGCTCTATTTGTGGTCTGGATGGTGGTTGCATGGATGCAAATACTTTGTAAAAACTGAGCAAGTTAAACCCGTATGATATTTGCATTTTTCTTGATGCTTGCTATACTTAAATAGAAGTTTATTTTTAAAAGATGCTGAAGTGTATGCTTATTAGCCCACAATATAAGGCTAAATTTTAAAAGGCACATTGCTTTTTAACAAGGATGCCAAGACGATTCAAGGGAGAAAGAATAGTCTTTTTGACAAATGGTGCTGGGAAAACTGGAAATCCACATGAAAAAATAATGAATTTGGACTTCTGCCTCATACCTTGTACAAAAATCAGCCCCAGTGAACCACAGCCCTAAATGCAAGAACTAAAATACAAACTTCGTAGAAGAAACATAGGTGTATCTCTTTGTGACCTTGGTCGAAGCAATGATTTCTCAAATTTGACACCAAAAATGCAAACAACCCAAGGCAAAAATAGGTAAATTGGCATTTATCAAAATTACAAACTTTTGTGCTTCAAAAGATTCAGTCAAGAAATGAGAGAAAATATATAAAAATCATATCTAGACTCCATAAAAGACTCTTAAAACTCAATAAAAAGACTAATGTAATTCTCAAAATGAACAAAGGATTTGAATAAACATTACTCCAAAGAAGATACCTAAGGGCCCCACAAATGCATGAAAAGGTGTTCAGCATCATTAGTTATCAGGGAAATGAAAATCAAAACCATAGCAAGATTCTACCTCACATCCACAAGGGCAGCTCCGGTCAAAAGGATAGAAAATAGCAGGTGTTAGAGAGGATGTGGAGAAATTGGAACCTCCTACTTTGGTGTTGGCAGTATAAAATGGTGAAGTCACTATGGAAAACCGTTTAGTGGGTCTTCAAAAAGTCAAACATAGAGCTACCATGTGATCTAGCAATTCTACTCTTCAGTGTACTCTCAGATTGGAAACATATGGACACACAAAACTTGCACACAAATGTTCATGGCAGTATTATTAACAATAGCCCAAAAGTGGAAACAACCTAAGGCCCACTGATTGGTGGATGGATAAAGAAAATGTGGTATATCCATACAGTGAAAAGAATATTATTCATCCAAGCTACAACACGGATGAACCATGGACACATTGTGGCAAGATGCAACATGACACATACTAGTTGAGTTCATTTCTCTGAAGTATCCAGAAGAGGCAAACCCATGAAGACAGGAAGTAGATTCGGGGTTGCCAGGGAATGGGAGGAGGGAGAATGAGTGGTGGCTGCTAAGGGTGCAGGTTTTCTTTTTGGCTTAATGAAAATGTTCTGGAATTAGATAATGGTGCTGGTTACAAAAGCTTGTATATGTTCTTTTAAAAACCCACTGAATTATACACCTTAAAGGGATGAATTTTATGGCATATGAATTACATATCAATTAAAAAACAAATAGGTTGCCCAAATGTTTTGTGCAGTATGCTCATATTCGGTAATTAAAATCTGTAAACGTAAGCATTGACTCATCTAAGGGACAATCCTTCAAACTTTAGGGTTGACTTGTAAGTGGGTTTTTGAAACTCTTTCTTTGCTAACCTGTATTTCCTAATAAGCATGTATTACTTGTATAATAATAATATTTTTAAACTTTTCAATAGTTAAGGGACATCTACTAAAAGCATCCTGTATGTAGGGTTCGTGTTGAGACAAGCAACTGGGACTCCCTGGTGACATTTCTGCCCCTAAGTGTTCTGACTTGGGCACCAGCCAAGCAGTGCTCAGGAGGGGTAACAGGACAAAGCCTCCAGAAGACCCCAGATCCAGGAAGAGATAAACCCACTGGGTTGTGTCACTAAAAATTCTCCCGGTAGGGAGACTGCCTGTGCCCAAGGGCTGACCCAGAAGCCAGGACTGTTCAGCAGGGGGCAGGGTGGTAGGGACCCTGCCCAGCACCCGCCACTTCTGCTGGCATGGTGGCTGCCATGGCCTCACATGGGACAGCAGTCTTCAGTCTCCATGCTGGTGGTCCACTGCTCTAAGCAGTTCACCTATTCCCAAGCCCCAGCTTCCACAAGCAAGCCCAAAAGCATGAGGGTAGGAATGGCTTCCCCACACACCCCAGCTCCATCAGCTTGCTCCAGTTCTTGGTAATCCTGCCTTGAGCCGTTACTCGCGCTGTGCCCCAGAGGGAGGCAATAGGTGGAAATAGCAGTGACTTTGGACTCAGGCAAGCCCAGCTTTGAATCCCAGCCCGGCCGCTCACCAGCTCTGTGCCCTTGGTCTCCCTAACAGTCAAGCAGGAGTGATGATCCCCTTAGATTTTGCCGTGAGGAATGTACACATTGGGATACAGTACACAGGAAGCACTAAGCTCTCTACAGTGTAAATATACTAGTGTGTGCTCACTCTGTGCCTGGCGGTCCTCTCTCAACACCTTTGTGACACAGATACTATTCTTTGTTCCCACCCTCCAGGTGAAGAAACCAGGTTCCAGAGGCTAATGAATTTCCTCAGGTGACCCAGCTACTGAATGTGAGTCAAGCCCATGTCTTTCTCTGCCCCTTTTGATTGGGACCTTACCTATCCTTTAATGCCCTGTCCCAAAGAAGCTCCCCCGAACCCTCTGTCTCTATAGGCCTTCCCCATCCTCCCAGCTACCTAGAAGCAGCCTGTTTGTCCTCCCATTTGCCATGAGCCTTGATGGCTTTCCATTTCAGTTCAGGTTCCATGTGTACATCCAGTTTTCCCACCAGATTATGCTCAGGGCATCCTTTAATCATTGCTGAACATCAGCCTCTGGCCCAGAGCTCGCCCAAGTTTGTTTGTTGTGTTACTCACTGAAGGAGAGAAAATACTCGAGAAGGTGTATTGGAGCAGGCAGCTCTCAACTGAGTGGCCTCAGACCTGGGGACCTGATGTGCCTGGGTCTCCCAGGCAGCCTCAGCTGTTGCCCGTTCCCCCCCAAGACAGACACAGCATCTTGTCACATCCCCACCTCATGTCTTCATCCAGCTCCAAGATCCTCAGTGAATCAGGCAGGTTCTGTTGAAGATGAAACTCCACAGTGGCTCATGCCAAATCCTAGCACTTTGGGAGGCCAAGGCAAGAGTATTGCTTGAGCCCAGAATTCAAGATGAGCCTAAGCAACAAAGCAAAACCTTGTCACTACAAAAATAAAAGAAAATTAGCCACGTATGGTGGCACACACCTGTAGTCCCAGCTACTCAGGAGGTTGAAGGATCACCTGAGCCCAAGAGGTCGGGGATCATGCCACTGAACTCCAGCCGGTGGCAACTCAAAAAAAAAAAAAAAAAGATGAGCCGGGCTCGGTGGCTCAGCCTGTAATCCCATGCCTTTGGGAGGCTGAGGTGAGTTAATTGCCTGAGCCCACGGATTCAAAACCCACCTGGGCAGCAAGACCTCATCTCTACAATAAATAAAAAAATCAGCCGGGCGTGGTAGCGTGCGCCTGTAATTCCAGCTACTCGGAAGGCTGAGGCAGAAGGATCGCTGGAGCCCAACAGGTCGAGGCTGCGGTGGCCGGGAGCGGCCACTGCACTCCAGTCTGGGTGACTGAGTGAGACTCCAACTCAAAAAAAAAAAAGATGAAACACCCAGCATACATAATCCAGTTCCCCATCCAAGCCTCCCCCACAGACTCCTTGCTGTGCTCTTCTCTCCTCTTCCCTTCCTTCACATTGCTTCTAGAATTCATCTTCTCAAACCCTTCTATTCCAGCCCTAAGTTTACTAGTTCCACTTCAGCAAAATAAAATGCTCCATCAGCCGAATATCCTGCCTCTAAGTCAGTTCCTCAACAGCCCTGACCCTCCTTCTTGTTGAATGACTAAGAGGCACCCTTTCATCTGCATGGGCCCAGGTACAGGCTTGGAAAAGCAGAGACAGAGCTGGGGTTCAGCCCCACCCCTACCCTTTCCAGGCACTCTGTGTAGGGCACATATCTTAAACATGTACGAATGTCCTGCACCCCTACCTACACATATTAACATCAGAGGTCAAAAGGCAGATGTCTGGAGAATGGAGGCTGTCCGTTCTTCTGATGAGAAAAGTTCAATTTTCTCCACATCTTTACCATGATTCCTTACACAGTCTTGAGGTTGACAAGGACCAGGAGGCTCAGTGACGGTGACCAGCACTCCTCCAGCCTGCAGTGTAGAAACGGGGTCTGCCCCCCAAGTCCCTCCCTATTATGTCTCAATCCAACTCACATCTGTGTCCTCAGGTTTAAAATCCTGCAGTATTAAGAACCTTTGAAATGTTTTTAAAAGTTGTGCATTCACACCAGCTGTAGAAAACACAAGCTTGACATGATCAGACTTTGTGTCATCTGTGGAAAACACCTCAGCAGTTAGGGTTTGCTTTGTCCAAGCTGAGGAGGCACAACTGTGAGTGATAAATTCTGGTTGAATGTCTCCAAAAAGGTTATGGGCATCATAATTCCAAGGATGTCAGATATCTAGAGTGGTGGTGAGTGGTTATTTCTAGGACTTGATTATTTGCTTCTTGTGGAACCCTTTGGTGCTGAGATGTTGTAATTAGGGAAGCCGAAATTCACAGAGGGTGGGGCTGCCCAGGGTCACACAGTGAATCAGCACAGAGCTAGAGCCACAGCCCAGAGGGTCACTCCCCTGCATTCTCCCCTAATTCATTTAGTCACATAACAATTACTTACTGAGCACCCACTATGGGACAGGCATCGTGCTAGGTGCTGGGGACAGATACTGACATAAAGTCCCTGCTGTTATGGTGTTTGAGACAGGCAAACGCACATGTAAACAAATAAGCAAAACAAGGATAGATCTTGACAGAGGAGTCAGGAGAAGCTGCCCAGAAGACAATGAAGCTGCCACCTGAGGACGAGAAAGTCAGTCATGGAAAAACCCAAGAGAAGGGCATTGCTGACTAGAGGAACTGCAAAGACAGAGGGGTGCTTGAGCAACAAAAAGCAGGGGGGACAGCGGGAGTGTGGCAAGTGATGCTGGAAGTAGACCAAGTGAGGCTAGGAAGAGAGACAAGCGGCGGATCACAGGGACCTCAATGGGGAGTTTGGATTGACTCCAAACATGGAGGGAAGCCACTGAGGCATCCGAGCAGGAAAGAGATGCTCTGGTTTAGAATTCCAGGAGATGCACTGGAGTTTGAGATACCACCATTTGCCCCTTCTGACTGCTACCATCTGACATCAGTACTGCATTGGGGGACTCCTTTGTCCTTCCATGACCATGGGACTTTGCCTGTCTGTGATGAATTGAATGTGCTCTCCTCCCCAAATTCATATGTTGGAATCCTAACACCTGATGTTATCAGAAAGTGGGGCCTTTGCAAGGCAACTAGATCCTGAGACTAGAGCCCTCTTGAGTGGGATTCATGCCTTATAAGAGAGACCCCCAAGAGCTCTCCAGTCCTTTCTGCCATGCAAGAACACAATGAGAAGGAAGGGGGACCTTCCAGTTACTGAGTCATCTGCCAGCACCTTCACCTTGGATTTTCCAGCCTCCAGAACTGCGAGAAATAAACGCCTGTTGTTTAAGACATTCAGCTTGTGGTGTGCTGTTACAGCAGCCCAGGCTGACTGGGACACTGCCCTCACCTATTGGCTTCTATCACATAGAGCTCTGTGCTGCAGAGAAAAGCAGCCACCCAGCAGGGGGCCATGTGTGGCATCTTCTGGTCACTCTGGCTCGGATGGGTCCTACCTACACAGGCCAGGCACCCCTCTGTCAGGGGATTTCCAAAGAACGTCTGCTCTCCCCAGAAAAGGAAGTGGTGGTTGCCACACATTCGCCCCCTGCAGCTGCCTTTAGCTGGAGAAAGGCTCACAGGCTGCTGAGGATGGCTCAGAGTCTGTCTTGGTGTCTCAGATTACAGGTCTGGGCAGACAGTAGGTGAGAAAGGTGGAAAGTGTCAGAACATGACCCAAGGAGGGGAGAGGACAGGGCATTCCAGCTTCATTCCATACAGCAAGCCACCCCAGGCCTCTGCTGGGCAGCGAGGTGGAGATGAATGAGCATGGCTCCTGCACTCCCGGGACTCCCAGCTCCCAGACCAGAGGCATACCACTCATGATACCCCACGGGAGTTCTACCCAGATGCAGGCTATGGCATGTGTGAGTATTCTTAGCGACAACAAAATCACTACAGAGAAGTGGGATTGGGCACGTCAACAAACAAGGCCATTAGGAAGACAGGTGCATTAGAGAGCCCCGGCGAGAAAGGCCAACTAAGAAGGCTTTAGAATGAATGAGAACTGCCAGGACTTCTATATAGTGCAAAGCAGCATGGTTTGGAGTACTTCCCACACCTTAACTCAACCTCAAAAGCCTTTAAGTTTGTTGCAGAAGCAAATACTGGAGAAATCTCCATGACCTCCAAGTATGACACTGGCTCAGTGTAGAATGCTTTAGCACTAGGAAGACTTCATTAAATTTCATGTAGTAATTAGGAAAGCTACAATTCAGCCATATCCAAAGATTGATAAGGTTCAACACTTTGAAGTTGGCAATGCCTATCCATCACAAGACCCCATTAAAAGAGTACAATGCAAAGCCCCAGGATGGAAAAGGACACTGAAAAACCCATATATCCAAATGAAAACAGGAAGAACACCTACAAAATCACTGAAAAGGATCCAACCCAAATGAGCAGCAGACTTAAACAGACACTTCATTGAAGAAGGTATAAGGATGGCAACTAAGCTCATGAAAAAGATGCTCAACATCATTAATCATTTAACAAATGCAATGCAAAACCATGATGAAATGCCACTGCACACCCATGGTTTCATTAAAAAATACTGATCAGGTGGGAACAGTGGCTCATGTCTGTAATCCCAGCACTTTAGGAAGTCGAGGAGGGAGGATCGTTTGAGGCCAGGAATTTGAGACCATCCTGGGCAAGAAAGTTAGATCCCATCGCCAGGGGAAAAAGTTTGTTTTTTTTTTTAATTAGCAGTGCAGGGTGCTGCATGCCCGTAACCCCAGTATTCAGGAGGCTGAGGCAGAGGGGTCACTTGAGCCCAGGAATTCAAGGTTTCAGTGAGCTATGATTGTGCCACTGCACTCCAGCCTGGGTGACAGAGCAAGACCTTGTTTCAAAAAAAAAATGCAGAGCATATCAAGTGTAGCTGGGGAGGTGAAGCACTTGGAACTCTCCTGCACTGCTGGTGGAAATGCAAAGTGGCACCACCACACTGGAAGATGGTTTTCGTAGTCTAGCCCAGTTGAAGCTATCCATACTCTAAGACCCAGCAAATTTACCTCAGATAAACACGTGGGTTTGAACAAATGTATGAGAACGTCACCAGCAGCACTGAACATGACAGTCATCCTAGGATCAAGCCAAATGTGCTTTAACAGACAAATGAAAAGAAAAATAGAAATGTGTTCAAAAAATATAGCCACACAACAATAGAAATGAAAAAACTTAACTATACAAAAAACAATCAGCCAATCTCATGTACATAAATGTTGGATGAAAGCCACGAGACACCAGAGAACACACACGGTATGTGTGACTCAATTTATGTAAAACTCACAAACGAGCAAACAAAACTCAGTTGTTTGGAGACCTATACATAGGTAGTAAGTTTATTTATTTATTTATTTTTAATTTTTAAATTCTTCTTCTTATTTATGGCCGAGGATGTGGTCGATCTTAGAGTACGTTCCATGTGATGATGAGTAGAAGGTATATTCAGGTGGTAAATTTATAAGGAAAATCCAAGAAGTGTCCCCTATCAGAATCAGAACTGTGACTACCTCTTACAGGAAGGAAGAGGATCGTGGCTGGGACATGCGGTGGACTTTCTGGGACTTTCTGTCGGCGGTGTTAGATATGTCCAGAGAAAAGACACCAGATGGAAGGAACTGTGATGCCACCCCACTGCCCTTTTGTGACCCACCCAGCTGTGTAGCCAAGCCTCAGTTTCCCCATCCATAGAGTAAAATAACAAAGGTTAAAGGGTCCTGGAAACTAACATGTAGATGCTGGCGACGGATGCTGGCTGGAGTCTCTGAAGGTCGGCAGACGACTGCAAGGCTGTGGGAGGTGAGGCCTATCAGACACCTCAGGGCTGACCCTGCCCGCCTTGCCCTTCCCTGTCCCATGGGGAGTGGGAGGGGCAGAAGGAGACATGGGTACAGCTGGCGGACTGTCAATTGGTTCAATATACCATATTTCACCAGCCAATGGGCTGGGGCGTTTAGGTGCAGGTTACATAGCCCACTTCCTGTTTTTAAAACAGGGAACTTAGTGAAGCGGCAGCCACTCAGCTAGTCACTGGAGCTGGGAACGGAGAGCTTGAAGGGGCTATGTGACACCTCTTTTGGACACGCACGGGCCCGGGGACCTCAGGTCAGTGTTCAATCCCAAATTCAGTTGACTTCTGCCCAATGTGGTGTGAGTCCCCTCCTCCTGGGACTCTCCCCGGAAGCCTGTTGGGGGCAGGGTGGTATGGGGAAGGGCTATGTGTGGACCTCTCCTTAAAACATTGGGGCAGAGCAGGGGATAACTCCCAAGCCCTCCATCACCTCCATTCCTCTTGACACACTAGACACTTGGATGACCCCTCTTGGGCCAGGGAGTAAGTCACTACACAAAGTGGTGTCAAGAAGTAGTATCAGGGAACCCCTGTGTCGGCATAGCCTTAGGAGACTGTGCCAATTGCAGAACCCAGGGCCACCCCCAGATCTGTCCGTCCCGCAGACGGAGCTCTGTGTTGGGAACCAGGAGATCCGCTTTTTAATAGGCCTTGCACCTCCCAGCCCACCCAGTTGTGTGATTCTGATACACACACATGGCAGTCCCTGCACTTGGCGAGGCTTATCAGGTAACGTCTCAGTGTCCAATGGTGTCCACCCGTCCCCACCAGAGGCAGCCACACAGCCAAGGTCTGAGAGCTTCTGTCTCACAGGATAGGCAAGGGGATTTATTTCTCTCCACTGGAGGCTCAGCCCCCATGAGAAGTCCTCTGTAGCCCCCTCAGAGAGGCAGCATGGGCTCTGCAGTGGCCCTGTGCCCACCAGAAGAAGGACCGGACACAGCAAGCAGCTCCTGGGGGGTGAATGGTCATGGCATCTGGAGACAAGGAAGAGGAGAATGACTGACTGTGCACACAAGGCTGGTGGGGGGCTCGTCCTCTGGCTGAGCACAGGCTCCAAGCCCACAGCACCAACACTCACAGTGTTTTGTTGTAAAGTGTAGAAATCTTGGCTACAGAGAATATGGAAAGGGTGGGAAGAGCCTACAGAACCCCCGTGTGGTTGTCCCCAAAGAACTTTTAGAGAGACAATGGAGATTGCATTTTCATTTCACAGATGAGGAAACTGAAGACTGGGAGTAATAGGAAGTGGCCCACGACCCCGTGGATGCCCCAGTGCACGACTCTTTCCTTCCCACTCCTCTTGATATAGGTGACTCCTAACTAACCCCACAGGAGAAAATGTAAGGGAGCTACCTTTGGCTGCTGAATCTGAGTTTTAGTCTAAGCCCTGCTTTCATGATTAGCTCTTTCAGGTCTTTACTGGAATGTCCAGTCAAGTCATTATTTCTGGGGTCTTCAGGGTCTCTGGGAAAACAGTGCCCTGCTTCTGACTTGACACCAGCTGCCTGATCATGAAAACAGACCTGAAAGGGCTAGGACCATTGAGGCCCATGCCCTGCGCCATCACCCATTTTACAGATGAACTAACTGAGGCAGGTGCATAGGAGTGTCCACAGGAAACACCAGGCCCCCAAGAATCCCAGTCACCAAGGGTCCCTTAGCTAAGAATATATGTGGAACACCTACTATCTTGTTTGGGTTCCTATCAGATTATAGGAAACCCATCCCTGGCCATCTGTCACCTTATCAGCAGGTCAGGGCCTGTATCCACACTTTTCAGGTGGGGAAACCAAGGCCTAGAGATATTAAATAACTTGCCGAAGGACAGGTGGTTGGTCAAGATGGAAGGTGATGTCTCCCAACTCCCTGAGGGAGGACGGGAGCTAATGGGGTGTGCAAGCTATGGCGTGCTCAAGCACGTGTAGCCCTGGGCCAGCCATGCCCTGCTGTAAAATGTGAGGTTGGATCAAGGGTCCCTCAGGACTACCCACTGGACTACTGAACAGAGCCACCTGGAAAAGACCCCAGAGCTCCTGTCACATGACACAGCAAGCATTTGCCTCTGAAGATGGGCTCCTGGCCTCACCTCTGCCCAGGCCAGGATGATCCCAGAGGCACTCAGCCCTGGAGCAGGGGACACGCTCAGGGACACAGCAGGGGTGTTGGGGCAGCAGTGACTCCACCTCTCTCGGGACCATAGTCAGCCTGGGGGTTCAGCCCCAGGGCCTGGAATCCAACAGGCCAGAGTTTCAGTCCCAACCTGGCTTCTGGCTTCTGGCTTCCACTGGCTGCTTCCATGGGCCCTGGTAAGGAAGAGGTTAAGGTCACTTGCACCTTCCTTATTTTGAATGTCCCAGTCACTTGCTCCATCTGAACTAAAGTTTTATTTGTCCCCTTTTCTAATTTAAGACACTTGTAATTCTATTCCAACTTCCACTTTAATTTTGAGTCATTTATTTCACAAACATTTTTTAACCATCTAGCACTTGTCAGACACTATATTATACAGTGCCTGGCAAGTGCAGGTCCCTAAGCTGATGCTACAGGGTCTGCCTGACTTAATCTTCACAATAGCCTTGTGAATGTGGATTCTGTTATCATACCCCACTTATAGGAAACCAAGGCATAGAGAAGTTAAGTAACTTGCCAGTTACCAGGTCATCTTACTCACTCACCCGGGTCACAAAGAGAGTTACTACATCAACTGAACCCCAGTGGCCTGGTCTCCCTCCCGGGCCACCCTAAGTAAGGTGGAGAAGATTCTGAAGTCAGACCAGCCTAGATCTGTGTCCTGCTCACACTCTCTGGCTTTTGACCATGGGCAGTTCTAAGTCTCAGTTCCTTTATCATAAAAGGAAAATAAAACAGTTTCTATCACAGACAGTGGTCAGAGTAAGTGTGAGGGTGTGTGTTTCATGTATTGTGTATAGCATGTCACAGCATTGGTACAAATTCAGCTTTGCTTATTGGGTACATTCACCAATTGCATGACCTTGGGCTAGACCTCAGTTTCCACATCTGTTATCTTGTGGAAATGATAGATTTTTGTGGGTGGTACATTAAATTAAAGGGGTAAGATTGACCTAGGTGGGTATGAAGTGGATATAATAGGGCATCAGTAAATGTTGCTGTTAGGTAAATAAATAGATAGATGATGGATAGGCAGATATACAGATAGATTAGAGAGAGAGAAGAGAGAGGTGAGACAGATGATAGATAGGATAGATTAGAGAGGGAGAGAGATGAGTTAGGTAGATATAGACAGATGGATTGATAGATAGAGAGAAAGAGAGGGGATAGGTAAGTAGATGATTGGTAGATAGATAGGATAGAGAGATAAGAGAGAAGGATAAAATAGGTAGATAGAGATAGAGAGATGAGATGGGTAGGTAGGTGGGCGGATGGATAGAGATAGATAGATAGATAAGAGAGAGATGAAATAGGTAGATAGAGATGGATGGATGGACGGACGGATGGATGGATGGATAATAAGTAGATAGATAGATAGATAGATAGATAGATAGATTAGATAGATAATGCATACCAGAATCTACCTGCTCTGTACACTGAGATTTCATTCATACCTGGAATATAAAATTGAGTTCCAGAACACTTATTTGGACAAGCCAGCATCTTTCTCCCAAGAAATTACTAAAGTCATGACTTTTGCTTGAAATAACCTCCTTCAAAATTCAGAGCAACTCCATAACATAAGGATTATCCTGATAAGAGAGGATATGCTCCGCCTTGGAGTGATCTCTGTTCGACAGGGTAGGATCTGGCAGCTACGTGACATCCGGGTGGGCCGGGCAGTGAAGGGCTCAGCAGTGGGGCCCTTGTCATTCCTTCTGCCTGCCAGCAGGGGTTGCAACATGGACTCACCAGGAGCCCCAGCACAAGTGGGCACTCATTGTCTCTCTTATGTCTCTGGCAGCCTTGGAGCA
>NW_007246704.1:750388-753404 GCF_000164805.1 Carlito syrichta | reverse complement strand
CATGTATTGTGTATAGCATGTCACAGCATTGGTACAAATTCAGCTTTGCTTATTGGGTACATTCACCAATTGCATGACCTTGGGCTAGACCTCAGTTTCCACATCTGTTATCTTGTGGAAATGATAGATTTTTGTGGGTGGTACATTAAATTAAAGGGGTAAGATTGACCTAGGTGGGTATGAAGTGGATATAATAGGGCATCAGTAAATGTTGCTGTTAGGTAAATAAATAGATAGATGATGGATAGGCAGATATCCTTCAAAATTCAGAGCAACTCCATAACATAAGGATTATCCTGATAAGAGAGGATATGCTCCGCCTTGGAGTGATCTCTGTTCGACAGGGTAGGATCTGGCAGCTACGTGACATCCGGGTGGGCCGGGCAGTGAAGGGCTCAGCAGTGGGGCCCTTGTCATTCCTTCTGCCTGCCAGCAGGGGTTGCAACATGGACTCACCAGGAGCCCCAGCACAAGTGGGCACTCATTGTCTCTCTTATGTCTCTGGCAGCCTTGGAGCATGGCAAGTCCCAAGCACCCTGGGAGCCCTGGCTGGACAGGACCCATGGCCCAGTACACGGCAAGGACCCAGCAGGAGGCACCAATTGCTGACCCTGACCTCCCACATCCAGGACCTGAAGGGCACTTAGGTGGGTTTGGGCTTGAGGCTCGGTCGGGAGAAGAGAGGTGTGAAGACATTCAAAGTCCTAATGTGGGTCACCTCAGTAACTGCCACAAGAGAAGTGGGCAGCTCATCTAACTTGGGTCATTCCGAAGGAGACAAGGATTTGGTGCAAGGTGTTTATCTGGGAGATGGTCCTAGGGCATCAGTGAACAGATGGCGACTGAGAAAACCGGGGCTCGATCCCAGTGGGGGCCTCTGGGAGGCTGTATGGAATCTCAGAGTCACCCTACGCTGGGGCAGGGAAGCCAGGCCTGCCCTGTACGTAATGAAGGCTGCTCTTAGGCATGCTGCTCTGGCCCAAGAAAGTCCTTAGGGTGAGAGTCACAGTTTGCTTCCAGGGGCATGTTCCAGAACTGTGAGTGCCAGGAGGGCCTGGCCTGGCTCTGGGCACTGACGGCATCTGCACTAGCACCATCTCCTGTAGCAGATCTCTTCTTATAATCCTGCAAGAGGTGCCCATTGAAGGTCTGGTCTGTTCCTGGCCCTGTGCAGGGCACTGGGGAAACAGGAACAAACCAGGTACTGTACTGGCCCTCACGTGTTGTAGGAAAACAGACCAGTGAAAAATAATTGGGCGTGCCATAAGAAAGACTATAGAACAAGGTGGGAGGCTCTTACTCTAATGCCAAGGGGCAGATGGAGAGACGTGGGGGCTGGGTCTTAGAGAACACACTGGAGAAGGACCCCTGGGATTCATAACTTTTGCACTAAAATGCACGGTTATTTGTGAAATTTTGGTAGGGAAGGATGTAAGCTTTTTCAAGCTTCTCCGAGGGGTGCAGGGCTCAAATGAGGTTTAAAAAATACTGTGTTCATTTTCCAGGCAGGGGAGTAGTAGGAAAGGCAGAGTTGTGGCATGTTCAGAAGACTATGGCCTGTTGAAGGTGGAAAGATGGTTAGGAGGGGTCGTTCTAGCTGAGGCTGGAACGCAATACCCTCCCAGCTCCGGCCCCCATCCAGATGTGAGCTCAAGGTCCCTGTGACAGCCATAGAGCCAGTGCTTCAGGGAGTGCAGAAAGAGAGGAACCACAGGCTCCCCCAGTCAGGAGCACAGGATTGCACCATGGCCAGTCTGCAGGCCGGAAGTGGAAAATACAGTATGCCCACACCGCATCTCACAGCCGAAAAGCCACAAGGGGAAGATGGGCTGTTTGGGGTTGTCAGTGGGAAGGTGGGGACAGCCAGGCTGGGCACAGATGCCCCAACTGGGCCTGTCAGTACGGGGTGGGGGATATTCAGCACTCCTCTGGAATTCCGAAGTCTCGTCCCAGACAGCCCAGGTCGTCCCCTCAAGCCCTTGCCTCTAAGGTGCACTGACCGGTGGCCTTCAAATGCACTGTCCTTGCAGATGCCCTTGGTAGCCAGGGCTCCAACTCTGGCATGACCACGCGGGAGCTGCAGGAGTACTGGCGGAATGAGAAGTGCCACTGGAAGCCTGTCAAGCTGCTCTTCGAGGTCGCTTCTGCCCGCATTGAGGAGGGGAAGATCTCTAAGTTTGTGGTAAGTGGAGAGTGGAGATGACGGATCCCTTTCACCTCCTCCTTCCTGGTCCTAGGCAAGCCTCACGGAGTCTCAACTTTCCCAACCATGAAATGGGTTGACACAGTCTAGCTCAGAGTTCTAAAGAAAAGATGGCCAAAGAACAAGACTGGGCTGGGCACCATGCTCAGTCCCGTGAGGATTAGAGCCATCCAAGTCGTGTTTCTTGATCCTAAGAAGGAAACAGCCTCGTTTAATCCCATGTTACAGATGGCAATTGTCTGTGTCTTTTCTTCAACTTTGCCACATCTCTGTATCATTTGTAATTATTACTTATTTTTTATTTTAATTGGGTCACTTTTTAAAAACACTAAATACATTTATTTCAAAGAGAGATACCCTCAAAAGAAAGCTAATATCACATGGCATAAAGAATAAAAGTCAACACAAGGGAAGTCGATTGCTGTGATTGCGTTCCAGCTGGTGGCCTGGCTGGTGCAAGGCCCTGGGCTGGGGCTGCTCTCCACAAGACTGGAATTTGAGCCCATTCTAAGGTGACATTAGAGACCATGTAAGATCTTGATCTTTCTCTTTCACTAAACTGGGACTGGAATAATCACAATAGCCACATGTTGGCCCCAGTTCCATGTGGTTTCGGGGCATTAACTCACTTAATCCTCACCCATCGAGGTAGGTACTATGCCTGTCCTTGTTTCATGGGCTAGAAAACAGAAGCTCAGCCGGGCTCGGTGGCTCGGGGCTCCCGCACCTTGGGAGGCTGAGGTGAGTGGATTACCTGAGCCCACGGGTTCAAGACCCGCCTGGGCAACTTGGTGAGACCTCATCTCTACAATA
>NW_007246704.1:748834-750310 GCF_000164805.1 Carlito syrichta | reverse complement strand
CCAGCAGGTCGAGGCTGCAGTGGCCAGGAGCGGTCACTGCACTCCAGTCTGGGCAAGAGTGAAACTCCAACTCAAAAACAAACAAACAAAAAAACAGAAGCTTAAAGAGTTTACATTGCCTGAGACCAGAGTTAGACAATGGCGGGCTGACTTTGGAGTCTGTGCCTTTAATCCGTGTTCTTTTTTTGTTTTGTTTTGTTTTGGTTTTTTCGAGTTGGAGTCTCACTCTGTCACCCAGACTGGAGTGCAGTAGCCGCTCCCGGCCACTGCAGCCTCGACCGGCTGGGCTCCAGCAATCCTTTTGTCTCTGCCTTCCAAGTAGCTAGAACTACAGGCGTGCTACCACGCCCAGCTAATTTTTGATTTTGTTGTAGAGATGAGGTCTCACCAAGTTGCCCAGGTGGGTCTCAAACCCGCAGGCTCAGGCAATCCATAATCTGTATTCTTTTGAAAAAGAATTGAAGAGGACTAATTCTCTTACTATAGAACATCATTGCCAGTGCACCGAGTGATATTGTATAGTATCAAAACCATCTCCCAAAGGTCTCACACTTGGAACACAGAGCACCTCAGTTCGAAAAACTGAGCTCCAGTTTTGACAATGTGAAACCCAGGGGGACCCCAGCCCTTACGCAGCAGGTCCCTGGGGCTTTTCTCCTGCAAGATGCCCCCATGTCTCTGTGTTTGTCATTGCTTTTGTAACTCAGCCAATATCAGTGGCAACTTAAAACACAATTGCATATAAGAATAACCCATCTTCAGGGTACGCTTTAAATTTCCATCTTTTTTCCCTTTCTTTTTACTTATTTATTTATTTGAGACAGGATCTTGCTCTGTCACCCGTGCTGGAGTGCAGTGGTGCAATCATAGCTCACTGCAGCCTCAGACTTCTGGGCTCAAGGGATCCTCCCCCCTCAGCCTCCTGAGTAGCTGGGACGACAGGCATGTGCCACCACGTCCGGCTAATGTTTTAAAATTTTATTTGCTTGTCTGTTTGCTTATTCATTTATCTATCAGCGACGGGATCTCCCTGTGTTGCCCAGGCTGGTCTTGAACCCTCGGCCTCAAGCAACCCTCCCGCCTCGGCCTCCCACTATCAGTATCCTTCCTCGGGGGCCTCTCTCTGTCCGCTAAAGCCGGGCATCAGGATGTGACCTAAAGCCTCTCGTTGCCCCTAGGTGTATCAAATCATCGTCGTGCAGACGGGGAGCTTCGACAGCGACAAGGCCGTCCTGGAACGGCGCTATTCCGACTTCGAGAGGCTCCAGAAGGCCCTGCTCCAGACCTTCGGGGAGGAGCTGGAGGACGTGGCGTTCCCGGGGAAGCGCCTGGTGGGGAACTTCTCGGCCGAGCTGATCGGCGCGCGCCGCCGGGCCCTGCAGGACTACCTGGGACTGCTCTACGCCATCCGCGGCGTGCGGCGCTCGCGCGAGCTCCTCGACTTCCTCACGCGGCCCGAGCTGCGCGAGGCCTTCG
>NW_007246704.1:636765-748302 GCF_000164805.1 Carlito syrichta | reverse complement strand
GCCTGAAGGAGCTCACCGTCCGGGAGTACCTGTCCTGAGCCCGCCCGGGGCCCGGCAGGGAAGCTGCGGACCGGGTCGCTGGCGCCCGCCGGGCGGCTGGGGTTCCTCGACGGGGAGGAGCCACTGGGGGACTCTGGACAGGCCCCGCCTCGGGTCCTCGCTTCCCCATCCATACTGAGCAGAGGTGCCCCTGGACTCCTCGGAAGCCCCTGCCTCTGCCTCCTTGATTCCAGAGCCACTTCATGGCCCGGCTGCCAAAGCGGCATCGGAGAGGAGCGTCCACCTTCCCGGGGCTTTTGCGGGGAGCTGGAGGGAAGGTGTGTGACACACATTCTAGACAGAGGTGAATCTGCTTCCTCGCAGACAGCCCTCTCAGCTGTTCTGAGTCTGCCCTCTCTGCTCTTTCCGCTTCGGCAGTGCTTGCAAGCATTCCTGTCCTTTATCCTAACATTAGGCGAATATTCCAGCCTTTCTCCACAAACATGTGGACCCAACTCAGCAAAACAAAGCTCACATACTGCCCTCAAGAACAGCCTCTCTTTTTCTCCCTCCACGGACACACACACACACACACGGGGGAGGGAGTTGTACATCTTCCATTGAAGGGTAGGAGGACACTGGGCTAGAAAGTAACAATGGCGTGAGATTCTATGATAGAGGCATTTTTAGCAAGGGAGATTGCCAGTAATTTATCTGGCTGGGATGACACATTGTCCAGGGGTGGATTTCGATTTATAAGATGGCTGTTCCTTGAGTGGCTTCCCTGGGTCATGCAGGCATAGCCCTGGAGGGAGGTGAACCAAGATACTCAGTGGGGCCTCCAGGTAGAAAAGAGACTCCCCTTTTAAGGGTCCATGTTCTTGGAACCTCTCTGATAGGTTGGGATGCCCTTGACAGAGGTCTGCTGTCAGGAAAGGATGCAGCCAGTCTCAGTGAGGGGAGTCTGGACCAATGACTTAGCTTCAACACAGAACCTGTAGCTGATGGTACAGGTTGGTTTGGGCCCAATGTATGTTTGAGGCTGGAAGCTTCGAAAGAGGCTTATTAGGGTGAAGTGAAGACCAGTAATTTGGTACAACTGTATTGTGGGGACAGGGGAGATGAGGGGTAACTTGGGAACCGTAATGCGAGGTACCACTTAAGGGCAGGGTTCCACCCAGCAAGGCATCACAGTCGCTAGACTGCACCAGACTCTGTTCAACAGCGACACCTTGTGGTAAAGCTGTAGGGGTCCCATCAGGCTCTGTCCTGGAGAATAGAAACAGACTAGCCTTTGAACAAAGATACCCATCAACTTCTCCATTTAGTCTGAAGGAAAGACACTTCAACTGGGAGATAGTAGACTTCTGGAAAAGCTGAGCATTTGGAAAATCAAAGTGTTAACGGGAAAAATCGAAGAGCTGTGACTATTTGTAACGGTGAAGAAGATCATACTGATTGTGTTATTTCTTCCCTTCTTTTTTTTTTTTTTTTTTTTTTGAATCAGGGTCTTTCCATCACCCAGGCTGGAGTGCAGTGGCATGATCACAGCTCACCGTGGCCTCAACCTCCTGGGCTCAGGCGATCCTCCCACCTCAGCCTACCAAGTAGCTGGGACTACAGACCTGCTCCACCACGCCTGGCTATTTTTTTTTTTTTAATTTTATTTTAGTAGAGATGAAGTCTCTCTACGTTACCCAGGCTGGTCTCAAACTCCTGGACTTAAGCAGTCTTCTTGCCTCAGCCTCCTACAGTGCCAAGATTACAGGTGGAGCCACCACACCTGGCCTATGTCTTTAAAACTAAAATGCTGTCAACTGTAAGATGGGCCAAACATTTCCTAAGAAAGAAAAAAATGTTCAACATAGGGAGTTTAATGTGAGATTCCAGCAAATAAAAACAAAACTCAAAAACCAAAGAATGAGACCCTCAGTGTGGGGGTTAATGCTGAATAAGCCTATTGTGCAGAAGGGAACACTGAGGAGACGTCCATGAAGCAGACTTGGCACAGGGCCGAGGGGGTTGAGGCTTCTCTGAGAATCTGAACTGCAAGCTGGTGCTAAGGCATGTGTGGGGGCTGGATATACACGGCATCCCCAAACTCCTCAGGAGTAAAGGGCAGGGTCAGGGATCTCAGATGGAGGTGTGCCAGGTACCTGAAGACCTGGGGGTCTTCGGGTCTTCCTGGGGCTGAAGGAAGTCAGCATCAAGCCAGGCCAGAAAGGGACATAAGATGCCACTGAGTTCAGAGGTGCCTTGATGTGGGGGGGGTGCATCTAAGAATCACATACATGCCAGGCTCGGTGGCTCAGGCTGTAATCCCGCGCCTTGGGAGGCTGAGGTGAGTGGATTGCCTGAGCCCGCAGGTTCGAGACCCGCCCGGGCAACTTGGTGAGACCTCATCTCTACAATAAATCAAAAATTAGCCAGGCGTGGTAGCACGCACCTGTAGTTCCAGCTACTTGGAAGGCTGAGGCAGAAGGATCGCTGGAGCCCAGCAGGTCGAGGCTGTGGTGGCTGGGAGCGGCCACTGCACTCCAGACTGGGCGACAGAGTGAGACTCCAACTCAAACAAAAAAAAGAATCACATACATGGTGTGTGTGTGTGCATGTGTGTGGCGTGCACAGAAAGAAAATGCCTACATGAGGTAGAAGAGACCTACAGATCACATGGGGCTCCCCATCAGTGCCTCCCAGGGGCTGGCTCCCCACACAGCACACAGGTCATGGACTTACTCTGGTTTCTTGAAAAAGGGACTGACCATACAGGGCAGCTTCAGGACTGTCATCGGTCCTCTTCCCGATGACACTCAATGCTGCCCTCCCTAGAGCTTCTGACCGCCCTGGCCTGTGGGTCCTTTGGAGTTTCCTCTGGCCATGCCCAGTCTTTGTACACTATGGGCTATCTGATGGGCCGGGTGACCCACCACAGCCGTCTCCTCTTGGTATCTCCCATGTTCTGCATAAGTCAGACGACCACTCAGTTCTTGGGTTCCTAGAGCAAGTCCTTGAATTCCTTGAGTCCCCTCCTCCTGGAAGCTTTCCTTAGCCCACAGCAGCAGCCCCATCAGGTACCCACTTCCTTGTTTGCCAGGGCCCTCTCCCACCCAACCTGCATTAGTCCTTGTTTCCAGGGGACTTTAGAATGTGGGCCCATGTCCTCAGTGCAGGGCCTTGTTATAAATACAAAGGTCAGGCCCGCCTCAGACCTGCTGAATCAGAGTCTGCATGTTAACAAGACCCACACCTCCCAGGAGAGTCCTATCTGTGTACCTTGAGGCTTGGGAAGCCCTGCGTTGAAGTGACTGCCGTTGCCTTGATAGAAACCATCCACAGAGTCTGTGGCCCTGGATTCCTCCCACCCAGGCCAACTTCCACAGAGGCACCCATCAGGGATCTTGGAGGGAGGACCACGCCGGCCTCACAGCCACACCTGCAAACCTGTTCTGGGCAGTTGGCCCTCGGCCTGAGGGGGCTCATCTGGAGAATCTCTGCTCCTGTAGCAGCTCCACGGCCGGCTGTGAGAGAGTCCTGTGGTCTCCCCTTTCGACTAGGAGTGGGCATCCTTGAGAGATGGCTAGCAGGTCTCGTACCTGGTGGGACCATAACTGAAAACAAGCTCTGTGAGCAACTGCCCGGGCCTCGGGGGACCCCGCAGTGTGACCAGGCTTCCCTCAGCAAGGATACAGACTCCCTGAGGGCTAAGATTTGCCCAAGGTCACACAGCCAACAATTGGCAGAGCAGGAAGTTAAGTCCAGGCCTGATTGTCCCAAGCCCCCCTTTCCTCACTGAGACTCACACTGGGGGATGTGGAGGAGAGGGGAGGGCTCATGTCCCTGGTCCTCTCACCTGCAAGGGTCCTTAAAGATAATTTCACTCACCTCTGTTTACAGATGGGGAAACTGAGGCCAGGAGAGGTGACCGATTTAAGGCCACATCATGAGACAAGGACAGCACCAGGACCAGACAGGCAGCACAAATAGAATCGTCCTGGGTTCAAATTCCAGAAAGCCCTGGGGGTCACCCAGCCGGACCTGGGGGTGCAGGGTCAGTGCTGAGGCCAGGGCAGGAGCTGGGAGGCACCGTTCGGGGTGGGCAGTGACTCCCAGGCCTACCATGCCCTTAGCTCTGCCCCCTAGCTGGTCTTCCCCCAGCTGCATCTCTGCTTGGGAGCAGCAAAACCAGTCCACCTGCTGGTGGGGGGGGGTCTCAGCAGGCCTTGCTCAAAAGCTAGGCTGCCCCTGTGCAAATGCACCAACTGCTTTCCAGAACGCCCTGCATCGCAACATGCCCCCTCCCTGTGCCCAGTCCGTCGCCGCCTGTTCTATGGTCTACTTGCCATTTTCCTTGTAGCCGTCTCCTTTTACTGATGCAAAGCTACTTGAAAAAGAAACCTCCTATTACTACCCTAAATGGAAAGCCAGAATCACTGGCTATAATTAGAAGGCAGCTATGGAAATAAACACAATGAAACCTCTCGCTGTTACTACACCTCACCAGGCCCTGAGACAGGCCCGGAGTTTGAGGCTGTTGATGGACTTTTGTTAGGAGAAAGAGAGAAGCATGTGTTAGAGCCCTGCTATCACCCAGCTGAGGCTCCTCTTTGATTTATTTAGAAGGACTGGAAAGTACTGCAAGAGGAAGCGAGACCATCCGATGTCTGTGGCTATCTGGGGTCTTGCCCAAGCACACTGGAGACTTCGCTCCCTATAGCTAATGCCTGTGGCCCCGACTTCTGGCCCTCATGCCCTGTGCTCAGCCCTGCTTGTCCTGTAGCTCAGAAGCCGAAGGCCTGGTGTCAGCTTTGACAAGCTCACCCTCAACCCCAGGCTCTAGCGTCTGATCTCACACCCTGATATCTGGTAAGACCCACATGCAGGGAGTATTGTGGGCTGGTCAGAGCCTGAACCTGCAGCATGTGCCCTGGTGGGTTCCACCCCCCATCTGGCTGTGCACCCCTGAAAAAAGCAATAAAACGCCTTTCCCCAAAGAGGCCCTGCACCAAACCCCCTGTCCCAAGCAGCACACAGAGTCGGCCCTCTCACTAGCTAACTTCTGCCTACTCACTTTCTCAGTAACCAGAGATCCAAGGCACTCCCACTGTGTCCCAGACCCCACGAGGCACTGGGGACACAGCAGTGACCAGGACAGACCTGCTCCTCACCCTCATAGAGGTGACCCATCAAGGGGCCCATCACAGAGCAAATGGAAACTGGAACAGAAGGGTATCTCTTGGCCAACTGATCAGGGAAGGCTTCTCAGAGGAGGGGCTGTTCAAAGAAGTCGCAAGGATGCAAAGCAGTGAGGGAGGTGAGAACTTTGAGCGGAGGAAAGTGGTGCCCAGCTCTGAATCAAGAACTTTCTTTCTCCCTGGGTCCTCGTGTCTGAACCCAGAAGGGGGCCAGGCCCAGGATGCACTCACCCCCATGTGTCCCCAGCTCTGCCAGTGGAAAGGATGCATTCCGGGCACTTATGGAGAGGCTTGCAAGCCTCTACGCACTACCCATTCCTGGTCTCAGCCTCAGTGCAAAGTGAACAAGCTGGGAGCCTGGATTTGGAGCATGCACTGCCTCTTGGTTACAAGCAACAAAGACCCAAGCTAACCTGACGAAGAAGGAATCTCTCATCTTAAAAGTCAGGTTCTCACTAGCTTTAGGCCACGTTGACCCCAAGGACTCATGTGCACCACCCTGGCTCTCGCTCACGCTCGCTCTCTCTGCCTCTTGGTTCTGCTCTTCTCTGCTTTGCCTTCACTTTCAAAGCTCTCTCCTTGTGGTGTCATGATGGCTGCAGCAGCCTCAGTAGTCCCAAAGGGAGAACTCCCCCACGGGAGTCTGATCTCTGAGACATGGAGGAGATGCCCACATGGCTTTCCCTAGGAGTCCAGGGAGGGAACCCTCCACCCCATTGCCCTTACCGGTTGGCTCTCAAGGTCATGGGCAGAAGCCATTACTAGCATGTTGTTTTGCAATCTCCTTGGTGAATTGTAACTATATGATGATTTCTCTATACTATATCATATTTGTCCACATCATTTTTCCACAGCTTCACTGTATTCTAATGTATATGCCATAGTTATTTTAACCATCCCATAATGTTGCAAATTGTCCTAAAAGTATTAGGCAACATGTGGCAAACACTTTGACCCATGGCTTTTTTGGTCTTTGTGCACGCTTATGGAAGTTCCTAACAGTGGCATTTCTGAATCATAAACATTTTTTGACTCTTTTTAAAATCTTATTTTTTAATTAATAAAAATTGTATACATTTATGAATCATAAACACTCTAAATGATTTTGAGACTACTCAGTTTCTCTCTCTCCAGAAAGACTGTACTCACTCCCTCACCAGCTAAGTGTGAGAGGTGCCCACTTCCCGGAGCCTTCCACAACATTGGCTGTTGGCATTTTAAACTATATGTTTATTTATTTACTTTTTTATTTTTGGCGGGGAGACAGCAGTATGTTTTATGTGCACAAATGTGAAAGGAAGAGACAGAGGGACTAACAGAGACACAACAGGCGGTGGGTACACAGACTGGTCGTGTGTCCTTCTTGAGAGCTGCCATGTTGGGCCAGTCCCACCTGATTCTGCGGTGCCAGGGCGGCCTCAGGGAGGAAGGCACCCATCCTGCCCCAGCTGCTCTAGGGTGGGCTTCTCAACTGTCTATATCCTGAGGTGACATCTGCACAGCTTAGAACTCATAAATACACGTTCCCGTGAACTGACCCTCAGTGGCTGTCCCCCCACCCCACCCCAGGAAGACCCAGAGTGAGGAACTGGGACATAGGACTTTGGGGGCACTCCCTAGGTATTGTTGCTGTGGGTAAGCAAAGGCCATTATGACTCTCTGGCATCGGAGAGGGGACAGGACACAGGGGATGGGATGCCTAGCAGACGTCAGAAGCGATTCAACCAAGTACGTTACGATCCATGACGCAGAGATGCTGCTGTGTCCAGTGGAGAGAGGCCCAGGACGCCCTCACCCACCAGAGGCCCCCACCAGTGCCCCTACCGTTTGGCAGGGCTGGGATTTCTCTAGATTTTTGAGGTCCTGGGCACTAAGGGATCGGGGCCCTGAAGAGCCCTTGAAAAGTAAGAGTTGAAGTCTGGGCTCCCCCTGGTGAGATGCGAACCCATGGGTCCTGTGATCAGAGCCTGTTGGTTACAAGCAACAAAGACCCTTTTGGGGGACTCAGTGCTCTGGGGAGGCAAAAGGATGACGCAGAAACACAGTTTGCGACGTCCCCATGCACATGGGTTTACCCCGGGGCTCCTGCACCTGGGAGCTTCCAAGACCCAGAGAGAAAATGGTGCCAGGGAGTGCCTGCAAGGCATTCTGCATCGTAAACGAAATGTTTAAAAGTTGAATCCTTGCCGCTTTCTTTTTTTTTTTTTTTTTTTCTTTTGAGTTGAGTCTCACTCTGTCACCCAGACTGGAGTAGAGTGGCCGCTCCCGGCCACCGCAGCCTCGACCTGCTGGGCTCCGGCGATCCTTCCGCCTCAACTTTCCAAGTAGCTGGAACTACAGGCGCGCGCTACTACGCCCGGCTAATTCTTTTGATTTATTGTAGAGATGAGGTCTGGCCAACTTGCCCAGGCAGGTCTCGAACCTGCGGGCTCAGGCAATCCACTCACCTCAGCCTCCCAAAGCGCGGGATTACAAGCTGAGCCACCGAGCCCGAGAGACCAAGGGAGGATCTCGTCCCGCAATTTAAAATGCAGCCGGCAGATGGCGCTGCCGCCCCGGCGGCTCTGAGCGCTTCGTCCGCGGGGCTGGGAAATCCGAAATGAAACAGTGGGGAAACTGAGCGCTTCTCCGGGAGGAGTAAACAGGGCCCTGGAAGGCCCTTCGAAAGGGTTTGAAGTCCTGCTAGAAAGAGAGAGTGCTGCTGGGAAAGTGCCGAGGCTTCGTCGCCTCCGTCACCGCTCGCCCCACGTGTTGGCTGGGGATCCCCGGCGACCCCCGCCCGGGGTCCGAGGCCTCCCTTCTCCCTTCTGCCCCTCCAAGCGCTCCTCGCAGCCCGGAGGCCCCGGGAGGCGGAAGGAGGCCGCCGCCCTCCACCTCCTGCAAGTGGAATCCGCGGCTCTTAACACGACTAGGCGCCTAAAAATAATCAGGGTTGGAGCCCACCAGACCCGGGCGCTCCCCTCGGCCCCTCGGCCCCTCGGCCCGCGGTTAAGCCGCCGGTGGGGGGCGGGGGGGAGGGCTTGACCAACTTGACCAAATCACTCTCACTCTGGGGGGAGAGACCCTTCCCCAAGACGTGGGGAGCCGTGGCACATCGCTTTCAGGGAGGAGGGATTGGAGGCCGTGCTCCTCCCAGGCCCCATCTCCCCATCCATCCTCCTAGTGAACTGGGGGAGGAGTGAGAGGACTCCCATGAGACCCACCCGTTGAATTTGTCATTCACCAGCAGACCCCCAGAGCCCAGTCCAGAGACTGGGTAAACATGGGTTGAGTGAATAAGTGAATGGAAGGAAAGAGAAGAGGGAGGAGGCTAGGAGGAAGAGAACAGAGAAACACCACTCCCTGCTTGTTGGAGCGTAAACCTCCGCCACCACTTAGAAAAACCATCTGGTGGCATCTCCTACGGCTGCATAAACTGCCCTCTGAGGACCCAACAATTCCACGCTGAGGAACATACCCTGTAGATAGATAGATAGGCGAGCATGAAACCGACCGAAACTTCGGGGCAGGACTATCCCAGTAATGCCCCAACTAGAAACCAAATGTCCACAAACAGCAAAACAAAAACGTAAATTGTCCGATTCATAAGTTGGAATATGACGTAGTCATGGAAACAAGCTGCACTTGGACACAGTGAAGTGAGTGAATCTTATGGGAAATTGAGGGACAGAAGCCAGACACCAGCGACTGAAGCCTGCAGACTCCCTGTAACACAAAGGTCAAGAGTGGGTCAGACTATACCATAGGCTGACAGATGCTGGCCTGGATGGCAGAACTCCTGTACGAAGGTTCCGTGGACATGGAAACCAATGGCAGAGGTGGATATGGACATGGACATACAATATATCTATGCATTTGTGTATAACGGAGATTTATTCTGAGGTACTAGCTCGCATGATCGTGGAGGCTGACAAGTCCCAGGATCTGCTGACTGCAAGTTGGAGACCCAGGGAAGCCGGTGGTGGAGTTAGAAGAGAGCTGACAGTTTTGATTCCAGTCTGGGCCGGAAGACTGAGGGCCAAGCAGTCAGGTGAAGGGGCAAATCCAACCCTTCTCTGACCGTTTGTTCTGTCCAGGCTTTCTGGGGATTGGGGGATGCCCACTTACATGACGGAGGGCCATCTGCCTCTCAGCGCATCAATCCACAGGCTCATCTCTCCCAGCAGACACATTCAGAAATAATGTTTAATCAGATGTCTGGGCGCCCCATAGCCCAGTCAAGTTGACACATACAATTAGCTATCACAACTTCTGAAAGGAAAAAAAAAGCAGAAAGGTTTACTATAAAAGTTGAGATGGACTGGGAAGTGTAGCTCACTCCTGTAATCCAGCACTTTAGGAGGCTCAGGCAAGATTTCTTGAAGCCAGTTCAAGACCAACTTGGGCAACATGGTGAGACCTCATCTCTGCAAGAAACTAAAAAAGTTAGCCAGGTGTGGTGGTTCACACCTGTAGTCCCAGCTACTAAAGAGCCTGAGGCAGGAGGATCCCTGAGCCCAGAAGGCTGAGGCTATAGTGAGCTATGATCACACCACTGCACTCCAGCCTGGGTGACAGAGCAAGACCTTGTCTCTAAAATAAATAGATAAATAATTAAATAAAGCTGAGACAGTGGCTATCACTCCTGGGGGAGTTGGGAGGTTTTGATTGGGAGGGGGACCGTAAGGAGTTCAGGTGGTGTTCTAGCTCTGAGTCTTGGGTGATGATTACAAGGGTATTTGCTTGGTAATAATTTGCTAAGCTGTGCACTCAACTTGATGCACTTTTCTTTGTGTGTTATAGTTCATAATAAAGATATTTCAATAGAGAATGAATGGGTGCAGCATATAGAAATTCTGTATTTCTAAGGCACCTAGTACCATGATGGTCAGAGCTGGAATTTGACCTGAGGTCTCTGTCCCCAGACTGTGCTTCCTCCAGTGCTGCAGTGGTGTCAAGGGCATAGGGGGTGGGGTGGGGGATGGACATGATCACACAAGCATCAGGCCTCAGACCAGTGGATGGCCTGGACCAAGATGCTTGCACTCACCCAGCTAGCATGGTGTTCTGATTCCAAATCCAGTCCCCTAACCCACAGCAGCGAGACAGGAATGGCAGTCAGCTAGTGAGGAGGAAGATGTGTGCAGGTGCCTCATTCAAATAACTGTGTGGGGGCCAGGCGCGGTGGCTCAAGCCTGTGAGCCCAGCACTTTGGGAGGCCGAGGAGAGGATTGCCTGAGCTCTGGCATTTGAGACCATCCTGGGCCACTTAGCAAGACCTCATCTCTACAATAAATGTTAAAAAAAAAAATAAGCTGGGCGTGGTAGCATGTGCCTGTAATTCCAGCTACTTGGAAGGCTGAGGCAGAAGGATCACCTGAGCCCAGCAGCTCAAGGCTGCAGTGGCTGTGGAGTGCAGCCACTGCACTCCAGCCTGGGCAACAGAGTAAGACTCCAACTCAACAAAACAAACAGTGTATGGAAACCACAGGGCAGGCCGACTTCTCATCCCGCCCCATCTCCACATGCCATGTGCTGCATACCTGTGCGGCTCTCCTCACTAGACACACAGGGTTGAGATCCCACCCCTTGAGTCTGGGCTATCCCAGACACTCACTCTGGTCCAGACGATGTGGCAGAAAGGATGGTGTGCCAGCTCCCAGACTCGGCCTCAAGAACCTTGTGTGTTCACTTGCCTCTTGGCTTCTGCCATTGTCACAAGAAAAACATACCCAGGGTCCTTTCAAGGATACAGGATGTGTGGCATACAGAGCTAAACCAAGAGTACCTGAAGGCAACTGACAGCTAGCCAGCTCCCAGACATATGGGCGAACTCAGTCAAGATCAGCCAGCTCTTGGCCGTGTGATTGGTGAACTCAAATCATGAATTGTCGTTGTTTGAAGCTGCTGAGCTTTGGGGCTGTTTGTTAGGCGTTAATGGCTAACTGATACATTGTCCATAGACAGCTGTGAGGTCTGGGGACTTGTGGAAGGGGTTCCTGAAAGGAACTGCCAGGGTCAGAGTGTGGCCAATAGCAGACCTCCAGTACCCTGCCTTCCCTGGATCCTCTTTGAGGCTCCAAGCAGCCTGCACGTCAACGTCACCACCAAGGCCATTGATGCCTGGTGTGTGGAGCATACTCATGCCAGGCCTGGGCTCAGCAGCTTACAGACCTCGCCCACTAAACCCCTCCAGATCCCTTGAGGTAGGCACTATTCCCACTCCCACCAGACAGATGAAAGGACTGAGGACTAGAGGCGAGCCCAAGGGCATGGCTTGTAAGAGGTAGTGCTGGGATGTGACTCAGAGCCCGTGCCCTGCCTACCATGCCATCCTGCCTGTCCATCCCAGGAAGCTAAAGGGTCCTCCCTGACTTTGGACACCAGCTCCTCCTCACCCTCAGCGTCCTCCAGGTTCCCAGCATGAAGATCGTGTCCAGCGGCAACAGGCGCGGCAGATGACAGCTCCTGTGGATAAATGAGAGGCCAGTTGCAGGAAGCAGTCAGCAGAATCTTGGGATATTTGGGTTGGAAGGGACTACAGAGCTATTCCGGGGCAAGTTTTGGACCCTTTCAAAGCCAGTCTTTTCTTAGAATGTAACCTGATGCAGAAACCCAGCACTTAAGAGAGACCACAGCCACGCTTGGCTGGCTGGGAAGTCAGGGAGCTCCAGCTTAGGCCCCCCTGGGGCGCCCCTAGGGTTCCATGGAACACCATTTGGAAACCGCTGTGGTGGCCCAGTCCAGTAGTTTTGCGGATGGAAAAACAGCCTCGAGAATAAAGAGCCAAGACTTGAACTCAGTCCCCCTGCCTTCCATGTGTTCAAGAAAAACAAAACATGCATTCCAAAAGGAAGTCCTAAACCTGGCTTTTTTTTAAACATCCATTTTTCAAAATGATGCACTTGGTGCACCTCGTCCAGTCATGAAGACCCAGTCATCAAATGTCAGGGCCCCATTTACATATAGCACTGCCATGTTTAGCATGGGGTCCACTGGGACCCTGGGCCTTGTTCCTTCGGGTCATCTCTTGTGGCTCCTCTCCCCTCACCTCTTTTCACAGCCCCTGTGTAGCTGGCTTCCTACAGAGAAGCTGCCTCCCAGAGCACTCTTTCCCTGGTGTCTTCACCACCTTCTTACCTCCTGGGGTGCTGGACAGGCCGCAGGTGTCTGCAGTTGTGATCAGATGCTCTAGAGTGTTCCCCAGGTTAGTGGGCAGCCAGAGAGGCCAGGAAAGGAGCACTGGCCTGGAGTCACGCGTTGGGTATCTCTGGATTTCGCCATCTGCCTCTTTCTGGAAGTAGCACCTGGCAATTCTGAGGGAAGACATCCTTCCCTGGTCCTCATTCCACGTGGTCTGGGTGGGTTGCAGTATCGGCTGCCCTTGAGCATGCCCTTCCACTTATCTCTTGGGCCTCAGTTTCCCTATGTGAAGGGGGTATAAGCTTCCTGGGGCCATGTAGCCTGAACTGTTGATGGGGCTGTGCTCCCTCCGAGGGTTTAGAGAAGAATCTGTCCCATGTCTCTTACTGGCTTCTGGTGGCTTCCAGCAGTCCTTGGCATTCCTTGGTTTGTGGCTGCATCACTCCAGTCTTTGCATCTGTCTTCCATGGCTTCTCCCTTCTGTGTGTGCCTGTGTCCAATTTCTCTCTTCTTATAAACACACCAGTCACTGGTCTGGGACCCACTCCAAGCCGGCGTGACCTCAGATGAACTTGATTGCATCTGCAAAGATTCTATTTCCAAGCAAGGTCACGTTCACAGGTACCAGGACTGTGACCCGTATTTTGGGGGAAACAGTTCAACCCACAAATAAGTGAAGGGTTGTACTAGGAGCGTGCCCACCTGACACCCTGGGATTTTGTGGAATAAATGATGCTTCGAAGACTGGATGGAGTGAGAGTTCATTGGCCTCATCTGCAGTGGTCACGTTCCTGTCCTATCAGGCCCCTGCACCATGTCTGGGCACCCTTGCCGTGTGGGTCCCTTTTCTGCACTCTATTCCCTGTTGGATGGCAGAAGGGTCTGCTTCCTCCTTCTCACCCTCTTGGCACCTGAATTCACATCTGGAAGGTGAAAGCACAGACGCTGGGCCCAGAACGCCTTTGCGAGCTTTGGTTCTGCCTCCAGTACGCCCTACACTCACCCCCTTGCTGCCCCTCCCCAGCTCTCCCAGGCCCAGGCATCATCCACTCTGCCCTTGACAATGATACTGACTTCCTCACTGGTCCCAGCTTCCTAGCTTGCCTCCTCCTATCCACACCCCACGCGGCTGTCAGAGATGTCTTTCAAAACGATGAATTGTCCATCTCCTCCCAAAGCTCAGAGCTTTTGGGGGTTTTCCCCTCGCCCATAGCCCAAAATCCAAATCCTTCCCCCCAGCCTCCATGTCCGGCCTTCATGCGACCTCTGGATCCTCAGAACCACGGGCCCCTTTCCTGGTGGGGACTTTGTTCCTGCTGGTTCTGTCCCTCGGCCAAGCTCTCCTTTGGGAAGCCATCCCTGACACTCTCAGCCTGAAGTCAGCCGCAGGCCCTCACCTCCTGCCCTTCCCTTCTTTAATTGCCCAGATCCTGGGATGCCGCCTCGGGCCCTCTGGGGCGCAGCTCACCACCTCCGCCATCCCACAGGTTCATGCTCAGCTTCATGCTCTGCTGTCGCTGTCGTGAAATCTGGAAGCACTACTGAGCAGGGCTCTGACATTTTCATCTTGCACCAGGATGTGCACAATCTGTAGCCTGTCCCGGTGTCTGGCAGACAGAAGGCCCTCAACAAGTCATGACTGGATGGTGCCACAGCATCCTTCAGGGAGGCAGACGCTGCACACTGCCCCCTCCCCAAATTGCCTCCTGAGAGGCTGTGCCAGGACACCCCCCAAGCCTAAGCAGAGAAATAGAAGGGGAAGCCTGCCGAGGCAGGTGGGTATTCTGAGTCCCCTTACTCCTCCCCTCTGATCCCTCCCTGCCTCTGTTCCTGGGTCACTGGAGACACCTCAGAAATGGTGGCAGCCAAGACCTGGAGCCAGGAGGGGCTGTGGCTCGAGGGAGGTGGACAGGCTGCAAGGGACCCTCCCGGTGCCCTCCCCACTCCAAGCCTCCCTCACTCACGGGTACACCTGGTTGGCCAGGGGCACCCCTGAACCACCAGCTCTGGGGACCCCCCACTCATCCGGTCCAGCCCACCAGTGATCCACCCTTAAGCTACCTGAACCCCAGAATCAGATGCCGACCCCCTTTCTCTCCTCCTGCATACCCCTCCTGTTGCCAGTCTCCATCTTGGACAGGAGGGAGCTGGCCACCTCTCACTGCCTGCAGTGGCAGCAGGATCCAGCTAGAATTTGCCTGTTTTTAGGGTTGTTTTGCTTTTCAAACTGATATTGTCCCTTTTTTAAATTAACGTACCATGGAGACATAAATGTCCCTTATTAAATGAAAAGTGTCCTGTCAGGAAGAGGGCATCTGAAACACGGCCAGTGAGATGGATCTCGAGGATTCAGGAGGTCTGGGGAAAGGAGCGGGGATCTGAGTTCTGGTCTGGGCCCTGGGACAGAATGGACACCAAGGCACAGAGTGGGGCAGGGACAGATCTGGAGCCACACACAGGGTGGTGATGACACCAGTTATCTGGCTTCTGCCCCATGCTCCCTTCCAGCTGACCACTCGGCCTACTGGGCTTCAATGCCTCAGTCTGGGCTGCTGCTCACCTCCTGGGCCCTCCACCAAGGCCCCCGGGGACCTCTGTCCCAAGCCCCTTCCACCAAGGACCTTGGGGACCCCCTTCCCAGGTCCCTTGCACCAAGTTCCTTAGGGACCCCCGCCCCATGGCCCTTCTACCAAGGTCCTTGGGGACCCCCGCCCAGCCCTCTTCGACCAAGTTCTTTAGGGGTCCCCGCCCTAGGCCCCTGCCCAGGGTTTCTTGGCCCACCTGAAAGCCCAAGCTGCAATGAGTGTGTGACGCGTCCTTTGTAACAACTCCAACAAGCAATCCTGTGCCTGGAAGTCATGTTCCTGCTTTGAAATCTGCCACCGACTGCCTCTGTCACCTTCTGCCTAGCAAATCTTCACAGGCCGTGTTTTAAATACTCTTCCTCCTTTTGCTGTGATCAAAGGAATTGCTTGTTCCCTGATAGGTGACAAAAGATGTCAGAAAGTCTAAGGAGAGCGTGTGGCCTCCGCCCCCTTCCTTTCGCCGGGAGGAAGGCAAATCTCAGGGCATCTCAGACCGGGCAGCTTTTGGGATTGGGACAGGGAACAGAGATAAGGGTAGAGACTCAAGGCAGGGGCAGAGGAGGGGACCCCAGGCAGGCAATCATTTGGTGCCAGCAGTTGACATCAGCTGAGTGGGCCGCCTGCAGGCGTGTCCCCTCTTCCCAGCAGAACTTCCCAGTTTCACTTCAGGGCGGCCACCCCTCAGGAAGTATTGACTCCGTCCTGGCCACAGGGCTGTGTGTGTGACTCAGACCTGGTGGGTAGGAATCTTGTATCCTCCTGACCACAGTGACTGACTTCACGGTGGGCATGGATCCCAATCAGAACCAAAAAGGAGCAAGCCCTGTTGGACGGGCTGCCGAGAGAAAGGACACCCCTTCCTGCTGGCCTAGTGTAGGGGTGCAAGCCCAGAGCCACTGGGAGCTTGACCAAGAGGCACTAAGAAAATGGGGACAAAAACGGAGTAAGAAAAGGTAGCTCCTGATGAACTTAAGCTCCTGGATCAAGCTGCGCCTGAATGTGTCAGAGAACTGCCTTTTTTGCTTAAGCTGTTGAGTTTTTGTTTGTGACAAAAGACGGTCATTTGACCTTTCATCAATTAAACATGGTTTCTCACCCAACAGCATCCCCCAAATACCCCCCAGGACTTGGCACATACCGGTTTCTACATCCAGCCACACCTCAGCACAACTGCAACCCCTTCCAGATCTGTTGCATGCCAACACTGGAAGAATGTTTGCTAGAGGGTACAAGTCCTGATGGGGAAACTGAGGCTTACTCAAGTGGGATGCCGCAGGGAGAATCCTGGGATGGGTCACCACACCTTTTCAGTTGTCTCTGCGTGGGTATCTTCTTACCCATCAGACAGCCCTGATGACAGGTCCCTGCAGCCCTGTGAATCCTGCAACTTAGGTCACTCTCTTTGAATCTGACAGTCCCATTTTACAGGTTCAGGAACTAAGGCCGCAGGGACAAGGCACTTCTGACACGCCTCCTTTCATTGCCTCATCCTGGCACACACTTAGCACTTACCCCTTCACCTTTTGGCAGGGAGAGAGGGAGACTGAGCACCGACAACGTTGATCACACTCCTGGATCCAACCATGCCTGAAGGCCCTAGAGCTGTCTCCTGAATCTTTCAGGAGCCAATACATCTACTTTTAGGCTTAGGCCAGGTTGAATTTGAATTCTGTCACTTACAACCAAGAAAGTCCTGATTCTATAGTTGCCTTCAAGTCTGATGGGCTGTGTGTCATGGAACAAAGACCGTAGTTCTAACCAGTCAGTCTAGAAGTCAGGAAGAAGGCCTGTCACAGGGAACTGAAGGGTGTCATGGCCCTCCCCAGCTACCTGGACAGGTTAGAGCCCCTGCAGCAGTGGGAGGAAGCTGGCTGTATGGGGCTGTCATGGAGACCAGGATGCTTAGGCAGGGCACAAAGGCCAGGGCAAGGCTGCTGGGAGAAGGCCTGGTTTTCCAAGAACTGGGACATGGAAGCCTCACACCAACAGTTCTCAAAGGGTGGCCTCTGCACCAGCAGCAACAGCATCACCTGGGAACGTGCTGGAAACGCAGATTCTCAGGCCTTGCCTCAGACTACTGAGGCAGAAACTCTGACTGTGTGGCCAACAGTCTGGGTTTGACATGCCCTGCAGGTGACTCTGATGCTGAGAGAAGCAAGAGCACCACTGACTTTACCTCTACATGATCTGAACCCGCTTAGGGAAGAAAGCAAACGGTTTACTACTGAGGACAGCCATGGGGACCCCAGCACATTGTTCATGTGTCTCGGGACCCTCCGCAGCTATGGAGGCTGATTGGTGACCCCGTCCCTCTCCCTCCAGGTCCGTACGGAGCAACGTGGCAAAGCCAGGGAGGCAGCCGACTCCAAGTCCCCCAAGGCCCATGTGCTTGGCCTCCTCCTGAGGGCCTCCTCCATCAGGGAGGCCCCATGCAACAGCCTGCCAGGCCCGGTGCACAGAGAGGAGGAGGTGGCCCAGGGCTGTGAATGCTGGGCAGGCTTGACTGGTGACCCTGAACTGACAAGCCAGAGCCAGACTCCAGCCTTCCCTCTCTGCCTAACTCCAGCTCAGACACTCCACCCTGTATTAGCCAGTGCGGGCTGGGTTATTTGGCAGTGACAAAGCCTGAATGGAGGTAGTCCCCGGAGTCCCAGGGGTTTGGCCCGTCCCAGACTGTGTCCTCACACTCACCAAGTCCAGAACGAGTTGGGTCAGTAAAACAGGCTGCTTCTCCCTTGGAGCTCTGCCATCTCACGGTAAGGCTTTAGGGGCAGAGAGAGCTCAGAGGGCATGAACTGGCTCTTAAACGCTTCACCCAGGCACCTCTACTTGCAGCCCACAGCCCTGAAGCAGCCTCCTGATCCCCTGTGGCTGTGAGGGGGAAGGGTCACACCCGTGGAGCGCTGCTGACCAAGAGAGACCCCTGTCATCTGCCTGCTGGATACTGCCAGTTGCGGTCCTCTCTGCCACCTCCCATGAGATCACTCCCTCCCTCCCCAACCCCTGTTGAGGACTGACTTAGACTGGCACTGTGCTCGGCTTCGGGTCCACCATAATGAACAGGACACACAGGGTCCCCATGTTTAAGGGACTCATTATAGAGAAGGGGGGATTGAGCAGAGCTTCCTCAAAGTCCCCCGTCCCCATTTCTGTGCCCCTCTTTTGTGAGCATCACCATCCTTCCTGACTCACACACTAAGCTTTGTCGGCTCTCAACCCTCGAGTGAGCCTCAGTTTTCTCATCTGTACAGTGGGGATAATGTGACTCACAGAGGCCATCTGATAGTAACGAGAAAAGTGAGTCTGGGATGGGTGAAGCCTCACAGCCATCGGGCAGTGGAGCCAGGATTTGAACTCCACCATCGGACCCCATGGTTCCAGTCTCTCAGTGGCCTCCCTCCTCAGCCCTGACTGGGGGGGCCTGCAGACTTCCCCTCAAGCATTCAAGCATCCTGTAAGGAGGGGATCTGAGAGCCTCCCAAGTCACAGCTGGGCCTGGCCTTGAGCCAACTCAGTGAAGACACCTTGAGCTAGCCCTGCCTGACCTCCAAGGCATCCCCTGGGCCTGCCCCTGGCTCAGGTCATTCCAGGAGGGCCACAGCAGCTGTCCCGCTTCCCAGGACCCGGCAGAGCCAGCTCCAAGCCCCTCACCCCATCACCCTCTCTCCATATGCAGATGTGACTGAAAAGCTGACCATGGGGCCAGGAAGGCCACCACCGCCACCGTTGGAAACCTGATCCCGAGTTGGTGATTAAAACCAGGAGGGGTCTTTAATCAACCGGGGCCATATGCTATTTAACTGAAGATGAAAGTACAAATGATAAGCATCATCTCAGAAAGGCTGTCGTTAAAGGAAGAGCAGAACAGCGAGTGGCATCTGTTATCATTACAGCGGCCCTCGCAAAGCTCTCATGAGGGGCTCTGGGGAGCATCTGGGCCCAGTCTCGATGCAGCACTTGCAATGGCATGGCTTGGCGACGGCTCAGAGCCGTACCACACTCAACTTCTAAATATGCAATTAATGCCTATTAATTATAGTTTTTCAAATCAGCACAATGATCCTTCATTAACTTAATCGCCTCTTCCACATTCTCAGGACATCGTGCTCTCTGTGTTCTTGACCCCTGCATCTGAAACCCCCCTCCGGTGGGTGTGTGAGGCTTGGCTGACTGCAATGGGCAGGCCCACCCATCCTCCACCGTCTCCACACACCCATCCTCGGCCATGAGACAGAAGCCACTGAGGGCCTCCTGCGTGTTCCACAGCATTTGTGAGCAGACAAATTACACAGCCTCCCAGCCTTACCCACCTTGTGAGTAAATGGACATAGCAGAAAATTCATCTCCTGAAGTTGCTGGGAGGATGCTGTGGACAGTACTTTGCCTAAAAAGCTGCTTTGCCTCTGGTAGGACTTTGGCACTGTGGCATCTCCAAGGGCCCCCTGCATGGAAGCGACTGCCTCCCCAGCCTACCTCCACTGGCTGGCAAGCCCATTGGCCTGTACAAGCCCCTTGACAGCTTTCTCTCTTGCAGGTCTCTACCACTCTCTTCCCTCTGTGCCAACTGTGTTTCCACAGCCTGATCATAAGCCCATCACCTGTCTCATGTATGCCATAAGGAGTTTACAGCCAGGCGGGAAGACCAATGAGCAGTTGTGATATGAGGCCCCTGGCTGGGGGTCAGGGAGGGCTTCCTGGAGGAGCCTGATCTGGAAGGCAGAGGGGGCAGAGGCACCATGGACCCACGGCCACCTGAAGTTCCAGCTGCAGCTGCTGAGGCCGGTGCAGCAAGTGCACTCACTGAGTCCCACAAAATTGCGTCTGGTCTTTCTGCCCAGCCCCAGAAATGTCTCCAGTCCCACAGAAGGTAAGGGGGCGTCAACACCCTGAGAGCCACTCTAAAGTAAAAGGCCGGGACCCGGTGGTAACATGCTCTGCCTTTGTCTGGCAGGCGGACACCAGGAGCACTCTCTCCTGGTTCTACAGTGGTGACCTCGGCGGCACACGCTCATGGCACTTGGTCACCTGCCATCACACTCTCCTGCCCCCTCGCTCCTCTCCCAGGCATCACTCTGCCCCATATCGATCTGTCCCCAAGTCCTTGTCTCAGGCTGCCCCTTAGGGAGCCCAGGCTCAGCCCAGGGGTAGCTGGGTGAGGGGCACGAAGCATCATCACCTCAGGGAGAAGGAGTGGTGTCTTCTGGGTTGGAACGGAAGGAGAGGCCTCGTGGCTTAGGGGTTGTCAGGAAGTGTGGTACAGCCGGGCAGAGCAGGTGAGAATTGGTGAGAGTGGAGGCAGGAAGTGGGCGGGGGCAGCCCACTGAGGGTCCTGCCTGGTTGGGAGCTGGGCCCCTGCCCAGAGGGCACAGGATGGGTTTGTGGCAGGAAGTAGCATGGTCAGACGTGTGCTTCGGAGGGGCTTTCTGTCTGCAGTGTGGGGACCTGTGGGAGAGAGCAAGGCTGGAGGAGGTGCTGGTCCTGGCGGGGGTAGGGGAATGGAGCAGCCAGGCAAGGAAGACATCTCTTTAGGCTGTCGAACCAGTGAGTTGAGGTGACTGGATTAGTGGCAATGGAGACGGCAGAGTAAGGAATGACCCTGCGCTTCTGGTGGGAGCTGCTTGGTGGCCTGTCTTGCCGGCTGCTGAGATGAGAACACGTTTCGGGGGAAAACAGTGAGTTTACTTGGAGGCATGTACTTGGAACTCCTTGTAGAAACCTGGGGATGGTCACAGAGGCCATGGACTAACTGAGGTCCCAGGGGATGTGTCCACAGAGAAGACGAGGGGCCAAGACTGAGATCTGTGCAGCGCCAGCACTTACAAAACTTTTATTTTGAAATAATTATAGATTCCCAGACAGAGAGTTCCCATGTACAGTTTCATTACTGCCACTTGTAAAGGCGAATTAGACTGCTAAAAATGGCCCAGAAATGCTGAGGAAAATCCAAAATTGTTTGACGTTCAGAAAGCAGTTTCACTTAGGATTCATCTAGGCTGCACATGAGAGAGATTCAAATAAGTGAGAGGTCGATTTCTTCCTTGTACAATCATCTAGATGTAGGTGTCCAAGCCTGGAAGAGTGGCTCTGGTCCTCTAAGTCCTCAGAGACACAGGTTTCTTCCAACCACACCACCATCTCTAAGGTATTGTCTTTGTCCTCATGGTGCAAAATGATGGCTGGAATCCCAGTTCTTCAGCAGAACTGAAGAAGGGATGGAGAAGAAAAGAGGTGGTAACTGGTATTAATAAGCTCTCTTTCTAAGAAAGATTCTCAGAAGCTGCTGTATGACATCTACTACTGACTAGAATTTAATCACAAAATTTAGTTGCAAAAGAGACTGAGAACTTAGTTTTTATTTTTGTACTCAAAACCAGAGGTTCCATGACAAGGAAGGAAGGGAGAGTGGATATGGGGAGCAACCAGCTGCCTGTGCACAGCTCCAAGGGTGGAGGGTATTCCACAAGGGAGGATGTGCCCATGTCACGTCACAAACAGCCAAGAAGTCCAGAAAGTCAGCTGCCAAGATGCCCAGCGGGTCCAGGACAAGAGAGGCAGGGGCACTTGGTGGGGATGCTGACAACGGTCCATCTGATGCCAGAGCACTGATTAAGAGGGCTCCATCTTCTCCAGAGTCAGCTTTTGGAGTGGGGAGGCAGAAAGTCAGAGGTGCTGGAGATGGGGGTGGCGGACGGGAAGTGCAAATCCAGACCAGGGCAACAGGAGAGCGAGCAGGAGTGGAGAGGGGGGTGAAAGGGACACAGGAAGGACCAGGAGGACTTCAGGAAGGACAGGAGTGAGGGTGGAGGGAGCTGGCCGGTTGTGTGGCTTCTGTGGTGGGGATTCTGGGTTCCTAGTGGGGCCCCAGGAGCGTGGCCACGGAAGAGAGGAAAAGGAGACCTTCACAGGGGTGTGGTTACAGCACAAAGAGACAGGGTCCAGAGGAGGATGGAAACTGCCCAGACGCTGGCTAGAAGGCAGACAGAGGCAGAGGCTGAGCTCCCCCCAGGCCCTCAACTCCACCCCATCCTCCTGGCCAAGAGCCTTGTCACAGCTCTGCGGCTATTACACTGCCCCCAATACATGAGTGTTTCCCCAGGGAGTCCACATTGCTCACCTTTCCCTTCGAGGCCTTCTATGACCTCCTGGCATGCATTAGGATGTTCTCAGCTGTAAGCCACAGATCTGCCGGTGCCCAGCTCCATGTTCCCTGCATGAGTCATCTTTGTCTGCCGGTCCAGTGTCCAGCAGCCAGCGCTTGCCACTCTGCTGGGGCCTGTGCTGGGCAGAGCAGCCTCCAGCAGTGACGGGTAGGGCTGGGTGGACAGACACCCAGCTCCCTTGCCCTGCGGTGGGACAGCTCCAAGGGTACCTTGCACAGGCCCCTGGGACTTCCCAGCAGGATTAGGCTCCAAGTGTCTTCCTTCCCTTCCCTGTCTCACTTCCCCACTCTCCTCCCAGTGCTCCCCAGAATCACCTCAAAATGAACATCTCACACCCAAATCCTCATCTCAGAATCTTCTGAGACAGGCTAAACAACTGAAGGGCAGATGCTGGTGGCTGCCAGAAACCGTATGTGGTACCTCAATGGCATTCTGGAGAACCCAGTCTCTCTGTGTCTATGTGCTGTGGTCCTCAGGCTGATAGCAAGATGGCCGCCATGATGACAACATCTTACAAGCCCCTCAACAGACTTTCCTTCAGGGCTCATTGGCCAGAACAGTGTCAGGTGACCTCTCCTGAACCAGTCCCTGGCAAAGGTGATGGCTTCGTGAAAGCTGGCTCAGACTGACCGCCTACAGGTAGAAAGGATGTTGGGGTCAAACACGAGTAACAAACCAGAACACAATCCCATCATCCCTCCAGCATGGAGCTTTCATGCAGATCTGTGACACAGTGAAAAGACGGAGCTGACTGATGCTCCTTGCAAACCAACTCTGTTGTCTCACGATTTCATATTCATTCATTCAACAAGCATATATTGAGTGTTTTCTATGTCCCTCCCCTCAAGGAGATCATGGCTAGTTGCTGGAGCTGAGGGAGACCAGGGGAGCACAGAGGGTTGAGTGCTGCAGGGGCTGGTGGCAGAGACACAACCCTGGGGATACCTTGACCCAGCAGTTTCACCAACTGGGATGTCCTACCCTCCTTCCCTCAGGATCGCACCTGCCCCATAGAGCCACTCTAATCCAGGAGGCCTTTTCTGATTTCCCCAGACCAGGAGGCTCCATGCTGCCTCGAGTCCCCTCAGGCATTCCAGGTTGCCGGCTGGCTGACCCTGCATTGGCTGGCCCTGGAGTGTCCTTGTGAGCCCCTTACGGTACTAGTGAGGGTGTTCGTCTTGTCTTCCCTTGAAGGCTCCTTGAGGGAGGGTGCTGTGTCCCCAGGCCTGACCCTGGCCCGGGCCAACCCGCCGGCCAGTCCTGCTCCCCTCCCTGCCACAAGGCCGCCTCCTCCTCCCCTTGTCTCTCCCATCAATTTCTTATTTCATAAAAATCAATTTCTGTCGCGTACATAAAAGACTGTGGCATCAATTAGCCTCCGTCCTCTCTCTCCCCTCTCTCTTTTTCTTCCGCGTCTTTTTTGGAAACCTCTTTGTAGGGAAAATCTCATATTTCAGCAATTTGCATTATCCACACACTCAGCTTTGAAGTTCTAAGTTATGGTAAGAAAAGGACCCACTTATCTGCCCATAAAAAATGTTCAAAGCTTATAAATTCCCTGAAACAGATGTACATTATCACTGGATTTGCCTTTCTTTTTGCCAGAGCATGCCTAATAGAGCTTCGGCTGCCCCGGCCCCCTCCCCGCCCCGTCAGCATCTTGTCTCCACAGAAGCCTGCTCCCCACTGGGCCAGACTGACTTCAAAGGTCCCAGGCTGTCTGTTAGAAGCAAAGCACAAAGTGGGAACATAGGGGCCTTTTAAATCCCCCACGTTTAAGTCAATATCATGCCTCCCCTCTCTCCCCTCTCCTGGCAGAGGGACATAAGTCAGCCATTCCCTCTCTGCCTTCACGAGCCAATTCAGCAATTACCAGAGAGGAAATTGAGGCCTTGGTCTTTCTGTCTCTCTGTCTCTGCCCTCTCTTTCTTTCCAACTTTTCCTCCCTCCCGCTTGAGAAGATGTTCCACTGCTCGGAAGTTAGTGCTGATCCCAGAGGCAGGCGAACAAGTGGACCCCCACACTTGGGTGGGTAAGAATGCCATGACAATTCATGTCCATCAGGTCCCCGCCCGGTCCTGCAGTCCTGTGATGAGAGCCCCTCTCCTGGAGGCTATTTTCAATCCCCTCTCCACACGGGGGCCAGAGAGTCACATCCTGTCTGCCTCTGCTGACTTTCTAGCTTCTCCACGTGTCCCTCAGGGTAAGGAGAGACACCACAGCCCCCCAGGCCCTGCCCACCCTGGGGTTCCTCCTTGTTGCCCATACCTGGCCTCCATCCTGCCTCAGGGCCTTTGTACCAGCTGCTCCCTCTAGCTTTTCACCTGGCTGATTCCTCCTCATCCTTGAGGTCTCCATCTCCATGTGGTTTTCTGGAGAGTCGCTCGCCAGCCTCCTCATCTCCAGCATGTCCCCTCTGTTATTTCCTCGCGTGTCTCCCCAGAAGTTATCACAGCTGATAACAATTTGTGTGACAACTGTCCTCCAGACAGACCGAGAGCTCCGGGAAGGAAAAATGATGACCATTTCATTTCGTGCTGAGTATGGCTCCTAGACACATAGCAGTGAACCACTAAATGCTTGGAAGTTCAGGTGGGTAGAGTCTGAGATGAATGCAGGATGGTCTGAGCAACCCCTTCTGGGCAGCGAGTGCCAAGTTTGGGCTTGTCTTTGCCTGCCCAAGTCCTGCCACTGGGGAGGGTCACACCCCAGAGACTGACCCGCAGCAACAAAACCGCATAGCTAGACTAAGTGAAGTACTCCTTTCTCCCCAGTGAAGGGCAGAAGGAAGGAGGGAGGGAGGAAGACGGAAAGCTCACAGGTACCATGCTGGAATATTCTGGCCAGGAATTTCTGGGCCAAATCACAATCAGATGCTGCTTTTTGAGGACAGTCAGAGGAAGTAGAATCAGGTGACCTCGGCCAAGATGGCCAGGGGCCCCTGTGCATCTGGAGGGGCTCTGGCCAGGCCACCTGAGTCACTCAGAGTCACTCAGGGCCCTGCACCTGGACTGTGCTGAGAGTTCCCCAGGCCGAGGCCATGAAAAGCCCCAGAAAATTCCAGGTTTTCAGTCTACCTAGATGCTGCCACTTCTCTCTGATAGCATAAGCAGCATGCCAGTGAGCTGAGTACTGGGACCCTGGGACAAAGATGCTCTACTGCCCCCTGTGTTTAAGAATCTGACCAACGGAGTTGTATTAAGCGCCAATAGCGGGCCCTGTGCGAGGTCCAGCTGGTGGCAGGGTGGAGCGGCCAGGGATGTGTGGTCCTTCAGTCGCTCAACAAACATTGAACAAGTACCTGCCTTTGCTGGGCCTTTGGGATTACAAGACAATCTTTGGTGAATGAGATAGCGCTTTGGTGAAAATCAAATCAGAAGCATGAGCAACTGTACCCAGGGGATCCTCAGGACGTGTGAATTCACCTGCTCACTAAAATTTACCTCTGAGCCCCCAAATCAATACTCGTGGTGCCGTTGCATCATCTGTGGACATGCTTTGAGGAGCAAATATTTGAGTCACTGACTGCACATTCCCAACCGAGGCGAGCAGGGTGATGCCGTGGCTGGTAGTGCAGTCCTCATCCCAGGACGGTCCTCATCCTGTTCACGGTCTACTTAGCACCATCCTTTTGGCATTTCTGTGCTTTGTGCTGGTGACTTGGCTGTTCAGAGCACTCCCCAGCACGGTGCTGAAGTGCTGTCTGGTATTCTTAGGTGCAGAAGGCTGTGATGTGCCTCACGGAGGAACATGTGTTAGGGAAGCTGCATTCAGGCGTGAGTTCCGGTGCTGTTGGCTGAGTTCAGTGTTAATGAATCAAGACTATATAGTAAGTTGGGCGTCTTTAAACAGAGGCGCACATAAAACAAGGATACAGATTGGTTAAGTTGATGAAAATGCCGCGACTGGAGGTTTGTAGGAACCTAGCCCTGTATTTCCCTTAGGGGCAATGGCTCAGTATTCCTAACTCAGTGTCTGAAGCGACTTTATTGGACGTCACTACTGGGTGCAGCTTTCAGGCCGCCTGCCCCCACCTCTGCTCCATCTGTTTAACAAGGCCACCCCCACCCCCACCCCCACCCTCGGTCCAGCTTCCAGCTTTGGACAGTCTCTATGTGGAATTGAAGGTTCAGAGGGTAGGTCTTGTCCAAGCTCACACCACAAGTTGGGTCTGGAAGAAATGGAGTGACCCCATTGGACTTGAGAGAGAAAGGCAGCAGGATAGGCAGAGGGACCCTTGGGTGGCAAAGGTGGACTCTCACAGCGGCTGTCCCCTGGGGGCTTGCAGCTAGGATAGGAGCAGAGCACCCTTCATGGGTCAGGACTGTACCTCCTCCTCTGTAAGCCCCCTATGGGGTCACATTCTCCTAACAGCAGCTGTTTTGTGTATCGAGGGCCAAAGAACCAGGCTCTGTGCTGAACACTTCATGCCCACTGACCCATTTAATCTGTTCCTCATAACACTCAGTGAGACAGGGACTCTGATTAGCCAGTTAGAGAAAAAGAAACCAAGGCGCAGAGAGTGTGAGTTACTTGTCCCATGTCACACAGCCAGGAAGTACAGAACCAAGACTGAACTCGAGTTCAAAGTCTGTCCTCTCAACCCTGGGCTGTTCGCCCATCTCAGCCAAACACCCAAGCCTGCGTTCTGCGGCCCAGCTGCTGGATGTCGCCTTCTCCAACTCTATCCACTAAGCCGAATGAGCAGGATGGAGGACATCAGGTACAGAGATTTTAGAGCCACATCCTCCTGGGTCTGCAGGTGGGACATGACCCAACTATAACCCAGACAGTGAATGCAGCCCCAAGTCACAGCCGATGCCCAGCTTGGACAGGGCAGCACGAGGACTGCCTGTGTGCCTACCCTGAGAGCACCCCCTAGATCAGTGGTCTTTCTGCTTCCACCCCTGAGAAAGCTGGGAATATTCATTCAGGGAACTTGATATATAAGAATCTCCTCTCACATTCCTTGTCTTGCTCAAGTTTCCAAAGTCCCTGGCACTGAAGCAAAGCAGGTCCCATTGGGCCCACTTTACAGATAAGCAAACTGAGCCTCGGAGAGGGAAAGTCACTGAGCCTGGCAGAACCCAGCCAGTCTCTTGAGGTGGGGGTTTTTCCACCCACCTTGACTCTCTAAGGAGTGTCAGGCAGGATCTCTCACAGGCTGGGACCCTTCACCTGGGGCCTCCAGGCCACCTAAAGGAGAAATAGGACCATGTTGTGAGTGAGGGTCTCCTGAACTGCCCCAGAGTCCTCCCGTGAAAGTTTTCCTATGCCTGAACTCCTCCCTTGCCAACCCCTCTCCAAAGTTCTGCCTTGAAGCGGCTGGGTGTTTACGTGGCACCAGAACCCAAATGTTAGTGCTTGAGGCCGTTCGTGAGTGCAAGGGAGGCATGATGGGCCAGGCGGAGATGGCCTCCGGCATGGAAGGAACCATGTGAATGGCAGACGCTACTCAGCTCCTGCGGATTGCTGCTATGCGGGAATGTAAGCCTGGTTGAGCACGCTTTCTAGTTCTTACAAGAAAAGTCAAAAAATCCAGATTTTTTTACGTGAAGCCCTCAGATCTTGGAAATTCCAAATTCTTGAATGGGAGGGTGCAACATGACACATTGGTGGGTCAGACTAAGTATGGTCCCAGCAAGCAGAGGCTCAGACTCCTGGAGGCTCAGAGTGAGCAAGGAACACACAAGGTGGGGAGGGGTGGTCAGAGGTCCAGACTCCACAGTTTCTTGAGGATGTGGCTCTGAGCAAGTTGGCCTCAGCCCTGCCCCACCCGTCGACCGTGAACTGAGAGACATGGCACAGGCCAAGAGCTGGCCTGGTCGTGGCAGGCCTGCCCACACAGTGATCTCTGCAGAGTCACTGATCAGTGATGGAAGGCCTCTTCCCAGATATCATGGTGCCAGCCTTCCCCTTCGTGTCCCCTGGCAGGTAGCAGCGGCCACAGACTGGAAAAGGGGCCTGTGAGCTGGTCTGGGCTCAGCTTCATTTGGATGACACACTCCTTCCTGGAGTCTTTGTTCTCCCATCTCTAAAATGGGAAGAGTCATTCTTGCTGCCACGATTCATTGTCCAAAAACACAATGAACAATTGAACACATTTTCACTGGCTTCCAGAAAACAAAACAAAAACAAAAAACACAACACAATGAGGGTTTTCTCTTTTTGAATAAAGCTAAATTATATCCTTCCTTTTTTGTTGTTGTTTTTTTTTTCTTTAAACAGTAAGAGACTGCAGTTTTTTCTTTCTACATCCTATTTAGCAAAATTTAAAGTTGGCAATGCTGTGTTGCTTTCTCAGACTTTCATTTGAAATGTTACTGTTTTGTAAGACTCACAGGCAGGAGGATGTCATCAGGTGACGGGAAAAGACGTGAAACCTTCAGACCCCTCCCTCCCACCTCCCTGCGGTTTTATAGGGGAGGAGCAGTGGGTTATTCAGGAACCAAATGGCCAGGCAGCTAGGGGAGAACTCAGTCCAGACACGGAGGGTTGTCACCAAATCCTCCAGTCCTGTCCTCTGTGCGGTCATGACTACCTGAAGTTTTCTGGAGGTCCCTGGTAAGGCACCTTCCACTTAAGGCAGGGCCACTGGGGTTCCACCCTGCTTGTGCCAAGCCAGGCACAGACAATGGGGATGCTCAGACTGCAGTCTACAGGCACGAGGGCAATGCCGCTTCCTAAGATTGGGTGCTTGTTAAAAGCACTAATCCATGCCCAGCAGACCCACCTTCATCTCTGGGGGTGAGCCTGGCTACCTGCATTTAACATGTTCCTTGGGTGATTCTTAGGCCCCTAAAGTTAGGTATGTCTCTCAAAGGGGTCCTCTGAGTTCATCTGGGAAAACGTAAGGGTCTCAGGTCTCAGCCCAGCCGACTAGCAAGTCACCTGAGAGTGTAGGCCACACCCCAGACCCAGGACTCAGCATCATCAGAGCGGGAACTCAGGCATCCATATTTTAGAATTTCTCCACTGTTGACTCTGAAGTACTCATGGGGTGAGAATGGCCGGCTATGAGCATCCCCTAAGCCTCCCCTACACCTGTCAACGGGCTGCTTGATGCCAAAGTCACCTCTGTAGGCTCTCATGTCTAGGTAGGAATTTCTGCCAAGCTCATAGGTGAAATGTCCCAGAATTATTGTACTTTGTGGGAGAAAGTGGAGGGAAATAGAAACCCATCAGTTGGGCAGCCAGAGGTGGGGAGAGCCAGACTCCAATACTTCTTCCCCAGCGTCACCTTATCTACTGGGAAATGGGTCTCCTTCCCTTTCTCATGCTGGAAGCAGACGCTAGGTACAGAAAATCCTTTGCCGGGAAACACATAAATCAGAAAAATCATTTGAGGGGTGTAAACCTCTGAGAAGAGGGCTTGGGTTCAAAGGTCTGCTAGTTTGGGAGGTGATGAGACCAAAAACCAGATCAGAGCCCCAACAAAGGCCATGACTGCGGCAAGTGATAAAACTTTAATGACGGGGGAAGGGTGTCCTGGGCACAGCTTTTAGGAGGCCATAAAGCTTGTGGCTGAGCCATCTGTACTCCCTCTGTAAAAAGCGGCCTGCACACATCTGGAGAAGGAGTGAGTGGGGGGCTGGGCGGAGCCGGCTTGGGGAAGCAGAGGCAGAGCTGAGATGGTAGTTGCTGGAGGGTGACTGGAAAAGGGGCAAGGCTGTCTTGGGGACCCTCCGGGGTATGCAGTCCCCACATATCTACCGTGTGGCAGGTGGCCTCATCTTCAGCAAGGAGTTGAGGGTGGTGGGGAAAGCGTTCACAGCCCCCTGGCAGGGAGTACATTTCAGGGGTCCCCTTTCATTCCCAAGAGCACTGACAGGCCTCACAGAAGTCAGGTTATTAGTGCCAGCATCTGACAGAAACGGCCTCCCCCGTCCCGCCACCTCAGAGCTGCCTTCCTTGGGGTCCAGTAATGATTTGAGATCTAAATGTTGAGAAAAACGGAGGAGGGAGGGAGCTAAAGAAACTGCTCCCAGCTGTTTCCTTTGCCAAAAAGTGTAATTGGCATGGCTGGGTGTGAAGTGTGCCAGCCCCCTAGGCTCCGAACCCCAGCACTCCCGGGGAGATGAGAGCTGCCCCCGTGACTGGGAGCCTCGCCTGGCTGTCTGCCTTGAACACACCCAGTCTCAGTGCCTGGTGACAGACCAGCAGCCACAGGCATCCTCTCCTGAGTTGGGTCTCACCTATAATATCTCCCGGCCCTGGAAGAGCCCCCAAGCTCAGAGCTTGTCAGAACATTGCAAATAAAGCCAAAACTCTCATCCACACCAGCCTGCCAGAAAAATGTGCTCAAAGCCGCACTGAGAAGCATGGCTGACCCTTTTAGATTTCCCTCCCTCCCTGCCTTCTCCCTTCCAACTTTCCCTCATCTCTCTTTCTTCCTTCACTTTCTCATTATTTGGTTACAATTTCTTTAGAGGTCATTTACAAATAGCACCAACATGGAAATGACACTTGCTCTTGAACTTAGCAGCTCTGTGTAGACACTTTCCATTGCCCGTGCTCCTGTTGATGGGCACCAGGACAGCCATGTGCAAGGACCCACAGTGCAGTGTGTCTGTCATAGCCCAGGATGGGAGAGGACCCGCATGTCCATCAGGAGGGGATGGGGCAAGCTGGTGACAGTGCCTTTAGCACAGAAGGCCGAGCAGCTGTTAGAAAGAAAGGGACAGAGATATATGACCGAGGGGGGAAGATCTCCAAATATACTAGGCAACAGAGAACAAGGTATAAGTATGAACACAATGCCACTCCCTGTGTAAAAATAAAAGGGAGGGTGGGAAGGGGATTAGACAGTAACTGCAAGGTTTGCTTTCTTAAAAACAGGCCTGAAATAAATACTGCAAAATGTCAGCATTTGTACATTCACAGTTACTGTTACACAATTTTCTGTTTCAGACTTAGAAATATTTTTAAAATTAACAAAATTTAAATGGGAAGATAGTGTATATAAACGCATTTATTCTGGAAAAGAGGGAGAGCTAACACTTTGAGAGTGTTCACAGTGGCCAGGCACTGTTTGAGCTTGCTGAATTCTCATGATAATCCTGTGAGGTAGGTACTCTCATGACCCACTCCCCTTCATAAAGGAGAAACTGAGGTACTGTATTTCACTTGAGGCACAGAGCTACCCAGAGAGGCGGCCAGGATTTGAATCTAGGCAGCCCGGCACCAAAGTCTGTGCTCACAGCCATCACACTACACCGAAGGATCCCAAAAGGCACTCAGGGAGCTGGCCTCAGGAATGCTGGCATGCCGGGGGTGGGCAGTTTGCTTTTTACTGTACACCTTTGTACTATTTGAATCTTTTACACATGCACATGTTACCATTTTTAAACCTGTCTTTTACAAGTTGGATAAATTTCATTTACCAAGAAGTAACAGAACCCTGACAGGTGTGGGGCTACGGAAGCAGCCAAAGCCCTCCTTCCTCCCAGAGGCTGAAGAAATGCTCTGAAGCCAACGGCCCGCAATTCAAGGCTGCATCGGGTCTGAGCCTGGGGCTTTAGCTCCTGCCTGCCCTTCCCCTGCCGGTACAGACCCCGCCCCCTTGCCGCTGGTCATCACGTGACCTCGCTGTGCCATGATGATTGGCCCAGGAATGAGTACCAGATCTAAGCCCAGCCAATCAGAATCTTCCCCTAGTGGAAGATTCTTTTTCTTCTGGTTACTGGACCCGGGTTGCCAGAGCCCAGGGCTATCTGACAAAGCGTGCAGTGGAGTACAGGAATCCATCCAGAGAGGGACAAGGATCAGTCAGCTGCATTTACTCCCTGGCTCCCATCATCTCAAAGCCAGCTCCCGGCCTGCCTGTCCCCAGTTTCATTCACCTCCTTTTGAGTTGACCTCTGAGTGAATAGAAACCCACAACCCAAAGCAAGGGAAGCCCACACCCAGCGAAGCCCTCCCCCAGAGGTTAAGGGACCGTGTGAAGACTGGGATTCCACTCTCCCTCGCAATGCGGTTTCGAAGGAGTTGCTCAACCTCTTTGAGTCTCAGTGTCCAGCTTCCATGGCTTGCCTCACAGGGCTGTCCAAAGGATTAGCAGATTAACCCCATCCCAGGCACACCAATAATGAGTAAAGTTAATAATATGGTGACATCAACTGAGCCCATTGCCTTGAAAAATAACTCCTCACTAACTACAATAAGCCCAAACTCCAGGTTCTGGATAAGAGGTCCCCAGCTGGGAGGCAAAGCAGCAGAGAGACAGGCAGTTGTTGCCGCTGTGCCCTTAAGTCCCTCCAGCTCTCTCTGTGCCTTGGGCGGATGCCCATGGGACCCACATCAACAGGCTCCCTGCAGTTCAGACCTCTGGTGCCTCAGGATTCTGAGGGGGCACGAGAGAGGGGTCAGGATGTTAACTTCCCTGGAGGGTCCCCATGGCTGCCTGCATCCTTCCCATCCCTCTCTGTCTGCTGAAAACGACTCCCTCCCTCACCCTCAGGCTGGGGATGGGAGTGGCCCCCCACAGTGCTAGCCCTGGGGTTCTACACCCTCATGGGAGGGTTCACCCACACTTTGTAAATACTCCCTTATTGAAATCTCCTCGCATCACCAATTTGAGTGTGTGATCTGCTTTTCATGGGGACCCTGAATAGCTGATAGTGGTTCTTTTTCAAGTGTCCCCAGGTTCTAGCCAGACAAAATCCTCTGCAGAGGACACTGCTTGGGAGTCCCAACTCTGGTCACTGTCCCTGCTTCCTTCAAGCCTCTATACCCCAGCAGTTCTCTCCAAAATCTGTCAGACCCCAAGTCTCCACAAAGGACCTCTGATAAGAGCCTCTGGGGGACCTCCAGCCCCAATATGGCACACACAGGGTCACAGCTGGGCTCAGGAAGCATCCAGAGAAGCAAACCACCGACTTCTACACACCAGAAAAGATACCTGAGAGTGTATTTATCAAGAGATACATAGAAATGGGCAGATGGCATCTATCTATAGATACACAAAGCTCTGTTGGAGAACCATGTAGGTATGTAGGTGCGTAGGTATGGAGATATCTGCCACATCCTCCATTACAACCAACAGCACTCAATCGGCCCATCTTGGAAAACCATGCTTATTTATGTGGTTGGCTCCCTTTCTAGCGGTTTCCAAAATGAGAAGGCTGGTTTCAGGGACAGTCCTTAAGTATATGTGTGTGTATTTTTCTAAAGAAGAGAGAAGGAAAAGTGTATTTTCATGTTGTGCATGGCAGAAAAGATAGCACTGGTTTGGGGCAAGGGTGTGATCCCATTGGAAAGGTGTGAGAGAGAACTCCAGAAAGGACAGCTAAGGTTGTAGGGTGGGACGTAAAACACAACAGCAAGGAGGTCGCATGTCTGCAGTCCGCTGAAATCCCTTGTAGCACATTACAATCAGTTAAGGGCAAAATAAAATCAGAGGTAAGAGGTAGCAGCTGTTTATCTTCTCGAAGATTTTGAGGGTCTCTGGAAGCCAGGCTAGGTAAGGGTATTCTGGAAAGGACTGGAGTGGGGCAGAGTTTGGGCCAAGGGCTCCCCAGCTCTGGGAGGGGTGTGGGCCAAACCGCATGGACACCGCAGCTCCCAGCCCCAAGGGAGCCTCTGCCGTCTACAGGCCACTTCCAAGCCAGAGTCATTTCCTGGGTAAGTTATGCAGTCCCACAACATATAAATAAAAGTTTAGTTCTGTGTTTCCATATATCTTCTACATGAAGGCTAGCTAAATATTAGTGGAGTAACAATAATTATTAATAACAATCATCATAATAACAATAATTAATAGAATAATAATGCCTTGGGGGCGTTGGGAAGGGGGTCCTTCATATGGTGGGGTGGGGGCTCTGGGAAGGGGCTCTATGTCTGGTAAAAGTGGTGGTAATGGTGGTGATGTTCATGGTGGTGGTGGTGCTCGTGTCTCTGGACCGCCTGCCCGGCCTGGCTCTCGTATACCACCACGGCAGGTAGCTCCCGCCCTAGGACGGTGCCACCCGAGGCCAGCGGTGCCTGCAGGCCCCGGCAGCCCTGCTGGCTCTCCTTGGCTCGGTGCTTGTGCTTCTTGTGCCCAAGGGGTGCCAGGGTGGGGAGGAGGGCCGGGCTGGTGGCCAGGTGAGCAGAGGGAGACACCGCGGGCATGGTGGGTCCCAGGGAGGGCTTGCTTCTTGCCCCTCTGGCCATGTGGCCCACACCCACACTCTTGCCCTGGGCCTTGGGGGACCTCACAAAGTGCTTGCTCCTGTCCTGGGTGCCCCGGAGCCGTTGCTGGAGCTCCGAGACCTTGGCGATTGGGGTGTCAAGGAAGTGGAAGGAGCCCAGGTCCGCGCCTGGGGGCTTTCGGTGTGGGACGTGGTTGGCTTCCGGCTCATGGGAGCGAGATCGAGTGGGGTTGGAGGTGCGGGGGGGCAGTTCTGACTTCTGGGCCACAGAAGGGGAGCCTAGGAACCAATTCAACAGACATTTAATGAGCACCTACTATGTGCTGGGGCTTGTACAATACCCCAGAAATTGCCCCAGTCCCCAGTTCTCCAAGACTGACAAATGCCAGCTACTCTGACTCACAGCCACCCCCCACCCGACTGGCCCTCCCTGTCTTGGAGGAACTCCCTGAAACCAACTTTCCCATCTGCTAAGTGGGAAGAACCTGTTCTTTGGCAGGTCTTCAAAAACAATAAATTCAGCTGGGCTTGGTGGCTCAGCCTGTAATCCTGCACCTTTGGGAGGCTGAGGTGAGTGGATTGCCTGAGCCCACAGGTTTGAGACCCACCTGGGCAGTGAGACCTCATCTCTACAATAAATCAAAAAATCAGCCGGGCGTGGTAGCGCACGCCTGTAGTTCCGGCTACTTGGAAGGCTGAGGCAGAAGGATCGCGGGAGCCTAGCGGGTTGAGGCTGTGGTGGACGGACGCGGCCACCGCACTCCAGTCTGGGCGACAGAGTGAGACTCCAACTCAAAAAACCAAAAAACCAAAAAAAACCCAATAAACTCTCCTGAAAAAGAGATGGCAACAGAGACTCTGAAAACTGTGGTCATAAGGGCATGAAAGAATTCTAAGCGTATTACTGAAAACTTATCGAGGGAACTCATAGAGGAATTAACACATCAGGAGGGAGTGGGGGAATGAAATTAAGCAAGAGGTCAGCACATATCACAGATTCACTTGGTGAAGCCAAGTCCTCACTGAAAGGAATAGCCACAGGGCTTCGTTATATTCTAAGCCCTCAGGTACGACCCGATTTTGTTCAGTTTCATACATGTACATTGTTACTTAAATCTTGAAAATGTTTTTAACGTTACTTTCTCCAGAAAGCGCCTTTGACCTGTTCAATGACAGCGACTTCTTGCCCCAACACAATCTGCATGGCCTGCCCCATTCAGCCATGCCCTGTGCCCTCCTCCCCCAGCCCCACGCAGGGTGCTTGAGTCCCTTACCAGGCCCAAACTGGGATGTGTAGTTTTCTATCCCGGCGAGATCTAAATAGTGGTTTCTCCTCTCGATGTTCTCATCTACGCAGTGGTGGTAGCAGCCAGACTGCTCCAGGCGGCTGTCACCCTGGAACCTACAGTGGGGAAGGCAAGAGGGTGAGTTGGACCGGGCCACCAGTTGGGGCAGCCCCACAGGCTCCTGGGAAGACACCAGGACAAATTCTGGCCCTTTATTAATTTCCTTCTTGGCCTTGCAAAGGGATAAGAGGGTGGGGAGGAACAGTCATCTCTGCAATCTGGGCCTCCATGTTCTCCTCTTCAGATGGAGGTAGAGACCACGGCCTGGCTTCGGAGCAACTTTGCCCTGAATAGGCCCAAGGAAAATGCAAGGGATCATTGGTCAAAATCTAAGGACCCTCCAAAGCCAGGATTCAAGCCATGTGTGCCCACTGCAGGCAGGCAGTCTAAGCCCTGGGCTGGATCCCCAGCGGGCATGGGCAGCAGAAGCCCCCCAGACCCTTGGCATTGGCATTGACCTGCCCCAAAGCCCAAATGTGTATGTGCATGTGTGGGTATGGATGGAGGGATGAGGGAGAGCGGCACTCTCCAAGACCTCCCGCCTTCTACCCTGCAGGACCTTCAGGGACCTCTGTGATCTGCCTGCCTCCAGCCCATCTTCCTCCCCACCTTCCTCCCCCATGCCCCAGTCTCCAACCAGCCTGGATGCCTCCAGTTCTCAGCGCCCTTGGGCTTGTGCCCCTGCTTGGACTGCGTTCTCTCTTCCCTATGCTGGTACTAATCCAACGGCAGTCACTTTCTCACCATGTGCACACTATGGATTAATGTAGCCTCACAGTACTGCCAGGTACTCAAGGCTTTTCTTTCAACAGTCTCTCTCTTTTCCTCCCTTGCAGGTAAAAAAAAATAAATAAATAACAGGTGAAAGGTAATTGCGACCTCACAATCTCTTATCCACAATTCTGAAATCCAAAAGCCTGTGAACAAAGAATTTTCATAACCCACTTGGCAACCAAGCTTGCCTAAAGTGACAGGAAGATGTTTCCCATCTTTAGCTCACTTAGTGTGAATATCCATACATCTCCCCACAGAAATTGCAAGGTGTGAGATCCCGAGGTGCTGCCCAGACCCACATGCAGTACATGAGAATCACGCCAGGAGCATGTTTCTAAAGCCCAACAAATGCTGAATTCCAAATCATGCCTGGCCCAAAGTGTTTTGCATAAAGGGACATGGACCTGTATTTGATCATTTTTTAAATGTCAGAGTTTGATTTATGAGTCTGAGCACCTGAGACCATTGTTCCCTGAAGACAGCATGGACTGGAGCCTCCTGCTCTACATCCCATGGACACAGGTACACAGCCGGTGCTCAATACACGCTAGTGTGTGCCATGCCCACTATACCTGAGGGGGGCTCGCTGCTTCTTCTCCCAGCTTCGCAGCTCCTCGGCAGGCTTGGTCTCTGCTCGGGGCCTCGTGCTCTGCAGGTCTGAGTCCGGTCCAAGAAGCACAAGAAACCCTGGTGAGCCCTGCCCTTGCTCCTGGACCTGCCCTGGTGGCTACCTGGCCCCAGCAGCTTTGTAACACAGTTGTGGGAGGGCTCCCCAAGTCGAGACTAAATAGATGGGTCTCACAGCTACCTGAACTGCTCACTCCTCTCCCGACTCCCCTCCTCCCCTGGACTCCCTAGCTGGCCTCAAGGCCCTGCCCCATACCCTCACCATAACAGTCTTTACTACAGTCACACGCCCACACCATGGCTCTGCCTATCCAGGGCCTCCCATCCAGAATCCTGTCCCTCCCCTTCCCTACTCCCACCCCACGCCTTCAAGGACTCGCTCGAACCCCACCCACCCACAAAGCAGCTCCCTGAGAAAGCCTCCAGTCCCCCCCAGGCAGGCCCTGGTCCCTCCTGAGAGGTGGACATACATTGCTTTACAGTCTCGCTCCCGCAGCCCTCACCGGCCTGGTTGACGAGGACACTCCTCTTGCTCTGGCTGCCGTCAGGGGCCACAGTGAGCTTCACTCGCAGAGTCTTGCTCGATGTCGGGGAGTGGTTGACGGAGGAGTCCACCACCTCGTAGATGGTGTGCAGCAGGCTGGTGATGTCCTGGGTGGGAGGGAAGTGGGAACCCATGCGGGGTCTCAGCAGGGCATTGAAAACAGGAATCAGCGGGCATGGCAGCGGCTTCAGGGCTGGACCCCATGGATCCCCCAAAGCCCAGCCTAAGGCAGAAACATGGATGCCAGAGGTTCCCCGAGGAGGAGATCCTAGGAAGCAGGAGTGAGGGAGCAGGGAGAATGAAGGAGGAAAAACTCATGAGAAAGAACAGAAAGAGCAGGTACAGCCATGGGCACCATGAACAAGTGGGGCTCAGCTGCCCTGGGACCCTCCAAGGAACGGTCTAATCCAGTTATGGGGAGTTGAAAACTGGCTCTCATCCCTCGCTGGCTGAGGAGTACCCCAAGGCTCTCCATCCCCTCTCTTCTTCCAGGCTGCCCTGCAAGGGCTGAGCCAATCCCAGCACCCAAGAAAGCTTAGAAGAAGAGGAAGAGACACCAGAGGTCTCTCTCCATCATGTGAGGACACAGTGAGAAGGAAGCCATCTGCAAGCCAGGAAGAGAGCCTTCACCAGGCAATGAATCTACAGGTACCTTAACCTTGGACTTCCAGCCTCCAGAAATGAGATAAAATAAATTTCTGTTGCTTAAGCCAACCCAGTCTGTGGTATTTTGCTAAGGCAGCTTGAGTTAAGACAAACCCTAAAAGATACATGATTTTGTGAGAACTCAACCAAATCTCATCTCTCTGGGTCTCAGTTACAGCCTCAGCCAGAACATGCTCTGTGGGGTGTCTCAAAGTCCTCTGATTTGGGGTGGAAGGGCACAGACTCCCCTCACTGGGCCTCCCTTTTCTGGGAGTCAGCTGATGTCACTCATCTAAGGGGCAGCATCCTGCTTTAAATGACACTGGACACCTCTGGAGAAGACATTTCCTCTCTCTCTCAGGCCGACATCTGGCCAGTTATCTGCCAGTGATGCTTCATGAGCACAGAGTCAGCCTTCCCTGCCCCTCCTACCCATAAGCCCTTTAGGCTGAGGGGCAGAGGCAACCCTAGTGCCATGGCCAGGCAAGCATGTGGATGGGTGACCTGGAGTGGTGGGGCCAGCTGAGGCACTGGTCCTGGCCCAGGAGGAGGCAGCCACTTAATTCAGCAGAATTGCCCTCTGACAGTGGAGACTGAGGGTCATTCCAGAGAGGTCAGAAATCCAGAGTCTTCTGTTAAGTCTTCAAAGTCTTTGATATTGAAAACTAATTTATTTTTATTTTTTTAATTTTATTTTGAGTTGGAGTCTCACTCTGTTACCCAGACTGGAGTGCAGTGGCCGCTCACGGCCACCGCAGCCTCGACCTGCTGGGCTCCGGCAATCCTTCCACCTCAGTCTTCCGAGTAGCTGGAACTACAGGCACGCGCTACTACGCCCGGCTGATTTTTTGATTTATTGTAGAGATGAGGTCCCGCTGCCCAGGCTGGTCTCAAACCCGCCAGCTCAGGCAATCCACTCACCTCAGCCTCCCAAAGCACTGGGATTACAGGCTGAGCCACCAAGCCCAGCTACTAATTTAATTTTTAACAAACCCTCTGGAGGACCAGACATGAACACCTGGGGGCCAGATTGGAATTGTGGGGGCTGCCAGTTTGAGACCAGACTCAAGTGGCTCATTCACTGGCTTGCTCAGCAATCTCAGCTCTTCTAGCACGGCCAGTATAGGCCCCTGTTCTCCCTTGAGCTTCTCTGCCCAGCCATGTTTGCTCAGTCTCTCACCATCTTGGGAAGCCTGTGAGGGAGGCGTCATTACACAGATGTGACAATGGAGGCCCACCAACATCATCCCCCCAGCGCCTGACACCTTAGAAGGCCTGGGCTCAGGAGTGTCATCCCAAGGGTCCCAGTTGACTCAGGTTCTAGTAACAGGTGTGCTTTGGTGGTTCCAGTTTGAAAATCAACCCCCCCCCCCCGATGGCACAGGGCCAGGCATGCGGGAATAGGCACCATAAATGCTTCCTGCATGGAGGAACACCTGAAGGATGAGCAGGTGCCTTTTTCCTGATTGAAAAGTCAGCCCAGGCACTGGCTCTGGGCTGCAGATGCAGTGAAGTGAGAGCCGCTGGCCCTGGCACACAGAGAGCATGGGTGGGAGCAGTATTTACGGCCAGATTTGAGGAGTGGCTCTGGGACTAAGAATAGAGCAGGAAAACGAGAACCAGGCCCTCCCTCCATTTGAAGCCAACCCCTCAGCTACCCTGGCAGAGGAAGACACCATCCAGAGAACACTCTCTGGCCAGGCTGGAAACCTGGAAACCTCGGAAACCCTCTCTTCCTCTCATTATGAAGGCAGTTAAGAAGGGCACACGTTAAAGCTGTCAGCAATCATGTCACTGCTGCCAAGGGGAGAGCCTGCCTGATCATAAGGGAATGCACAGAAAACAGAGCCATGAAGATGACCCAGTCCTGAAGACATGGAGCCTCTGGATCCAGCTGTGCTTGAGTCAGCAACCTCATACCAAATTCTGGTTACATGAGCCAATATATTCCTTTTTTCTTTTAGTACAGCAATTGAGATGGTATTCTGTTACTTAGATGTCAGAGAGTCCTGAATGATTAAAAGTCATAGCTTCCTCCTCCAACCTGCTCAAACAGCCCCTAACCCACAGCCTGAGGAAGAGGAAGGCTTTAACCCAGCTCTGTCCTCAGGAAGCATAAAGGCCAACTTCCCCTGCACTATCCACAGAGAAGAAACATCCACCCTGGGAAGAGGAGATGAGACAGCCTGAGGCCCCTACATGCTGGACAAGGGGTGGACATGGAGCCAGCCATGCTAACCTCAGGCCTCTGCGTGATGCAGGGACCCCAGACAGGCAGCAGGTCCCAGGCCTGAAAACAGGGGCTTCCTGGGGAGGGAGAAGGTGTCAGAGAACGACGGGAAGGACAAGGAACAGGGAGGCAGAAGGCTGCTTCCCAGGGCCTCCAGGCCCCAGAGGACTGGCCCTCTGACCACAGCCATCTCTCCTGTTAAGCAGCCACCACAGCCACCTCCTTCAGTTCCTTAATCACCATGAGTCTCGCCCACTGCCCACCTAGGACTCTCCCCCAGCTGTGAATTCCACGCTGCACACTACAGGGCTCTTCCAGGAGGCCTCCCTGGATGCTTTGGCCAATCTCTGTCAACCCACTCTGTTTATTTCCTTTACCGAATACATCACTGCTTATAGTTATCCTATAATTAAATAAGAAATAGTAATTATAAAAAATATTTTTTAAATTGAAATTTAATTTTTAAAAGTCCTGCATCAGAATTCCTGAGCCATGAGGCGAGGAATTGTGCCAGTTTTGTTCCCTGCTATGTCCTCATGCCCAGAACCAAGTACCCAACAGATGCAGACAGTTGGTGCTCAGTATGCAGAGACACAGGCAGGAAGGAGGGAGCCTGGGAGGAGGCCTCTGAGAGAGGGACAGGCATGCAGAGGGGGGAAGATGCAGAAGAACAGGCTTGGAGGGGGCCGTGACTACAGCTGGCAGCTGGTAGGGTCTTGAGCGCTGGGGATGCTCATCCCTGGATCCTAAAAGTGAAGTTTTGTGTAGCCCCCCAAGCTCCTGCAGAATGGCCGAGTGGGGGAGGTGGCCTGCAGTGCCCAGCCCCAAGGAGGAAGCAGGACAGGACTCTGCTGGAGTCTGGCGTCCTCCTCCAAAGAGGCCTTAGGGCTCCACCCCTGCCCCTGCCCCTTCCTGGGAGAGAGTGCCCAGGCCGAATGAGGAGAGCTACCCTTGCTCTCTGTCCCCTTTTCCCACTCACCTGCAGCTCTAGGATGCCCCTCCAACCTCCAGCAGCACCCTGCAGCCCTGAACCCCACCCCTGCACTGCTTCCAGCCATTCTCAGGAGCAAGACTGACTGCAGGGGGATGGGGAGCAACAGCCAGGGTGCTGGGCCTGGGCCCTGAGCCCAAGGCGTGCCTATGGGGAAGGCCAGGCAGCACACTCACCTCTCGGGTGACCTTGCCATTGTTGTCAAAGTCGTAAAGGGTGAAGGTCCACTCCTGCCGGCTATCCTCCTCCACGGACACGTCACACTGCAGTTCCTGGACACAGAGGGAAAGGCGGGCTGGTCATCCATCAGCTGCAACATCTTTCTGTCCCACGTCTTGCCTCAGCCACTCTCCTTCTTCTGCCACAAAGCAGGCGGCACCCCGACTGGCCACACGAGGACTGGCTCAACCCCCAGAGGGAATGGTACCTGATCCACGGACGCTGGCAGCGTGTGCCCGGCACTGCATTCCCACCCTGGTTTCTGCAGCTCCAAGCCTTTCCCTCCAGCAGTTCCTGGGCAGCCCATGCTGAGTTCAAAGTGTGCCTTGCCTCAGTGTGACATGCCTGTTTGATCCTGCCAAGGGCCCGCCTTGCTCTCTGAGACACTGGTACATGTAGTATGGCACACACACTACACATATGTGCTCTTACACACCCCTACACATACACACCCCTATACACACACCCCTACACATATACCTACACACCCATACCTACATACCACTACACATATGCCTGTATACTCTCCTACACACATACCTATACACGCCCTTACACACACCCCTGCACACACCCTTACACACACACATACACACCCCTATACATTTACCCACACACTCTAGCACACCCTTACCACACACCCCTATAGACAAACCTACACACATCCATCCATGCACAACCCACACATGTACAACCTACACACTCCTACACAACCCTACACACACCTACACATGCACACCTCTACACACACACCCACACATTGGTCTGAGTTTCAGAAACATGGGTTGAGTAGGGATGGCCACTTGCCCCACCCTATCTCATGTGGGTGTCCTTGGCCTCCCTCCTGCACCTGGACTTCCCAGGTAAGTTGTCCTCACAAACCGTGGCTCAGTCCGAACAGCCAGCCCCTCTCGAGATGCAAACCCACGTGGACCTCCAGGGAAGCAAGATGGCGGATCTGGGCCTGCCTCCTGCTAAGCCTACCCTCAGCTCTGCCCCCTGAAGCCACAGCAGGGACCCAGGTGGGCTTGGAGCAGGGCTGGGTGTTGGGAAGAAGCTGGCACTTTGAAACTCTGAACTAGACACTGCCTGTTCCCCTCAGTGCCTGTGTGCAAGGCCCTTGGCGACGGGACTTGCCCCTGTTCCTGTGCCGTCTCCCACCAGGCCCCCTGTCCTGCACAAGACACACTGTGCAGCTTGCTACCCCACACAGCAAGTGGTACTCCAAGCCTCCAGGCCTTCGCTCTTCCCTCTGCCTGAGGCCCCTCTTACCCAAAGGCCTCCCTGTGCATCCCTCTCCACCCTGCTCCTACACTCAGAGCCTCCACCCACAGCCTGCTCCCTCCTCTCAGCACCGCACAGGGTCTGGAATTGCCGAAGTGCTTATCACTCCACACCCCTGCAGCCTAACTCAGGTCGCATCACATCACCGCCTGGGCAATCATAGGCTCTGGGTCACTCATCTGTCTCCTCACTGCACTGTGTGCTCCACTAGGGCAGGAGCATCGCCCAGTTCACCCTGGGTACCCTGGCCACCAGCCGGTACCCAATCAGTACTGGTGGGAAAGAGGACAAGTGCTCACTCTGCCCCAACACCTTCCTACAACCCTGGGGCCATGAGCTCAGGATGCCCACAACGTCCCAGGATGACAGCGGGCACTGCTATCCCCAACTCACAGGACAGGCAAATGAGGCCACCAGGACTTTGAAGGGACTTGCCCTGAAGTCACACAGATACGAAGTGGGGTGGCTGGGATCTGACCCCAGGCCTGCTGGCTCTAGAGCCGTGCCCTGGTGATCTCAGGAAAGAAAGCAGAGGGGAGGAGGAAAGGGAAGAGGAGGGAAGAGAAGTGGGCTCCACGTGGCAGGCCTGGGGCTTACGCTCAGCACCTGGCCCTGAGCTTGGCGTGCAGAGGGAGCTCAGAGCACTGTTCTGGTGGGGGTGGGGGAGAGGAGGGACAGACTGTGAGCTCTGGGAGGGCATATCCCTTGTGCTGACTACACAGGGAAACTGAGGTCCAGAGAGCATCGAGGGCCTGCCCAAGGCTTCCTGCCTCCTCACTTGAGAGAACGGCCCTAAGAACTGAAAGGGAAGGTTTCAAGAGGAAAGCAAGGTTCAGAGAGGTAGCGACAGCAGCAGCACAGAGCCAGGGTTCTGTCTCCCCTCGTCCACTCTCATGCCCCTCCTTTGGGCTACTGGGCGCAGCCCAGCTGGATCCTCTCCACCCCACGTGGAGAGGCTGAGGGTCCCCTGAGGGGCAGGCAGCAGGGAGTCTCCGGGGCCCTTCCCTGAGCTGAGGCAGCCCATGTGTGTTGGGAAAAATCTCCTGGGGGGTGGGGAGGGGGCACCTGTCGTGCAAGAGGTGAGGGGCCCTGCTGTCTTGGCAGGCCTCCCCAGGCCCAGCTGCAGGCAAGGAGACTTACTTCAAATTTCAGCTGCTTCTTGGAGGCCGGGCACGCCTCGCTGGCTCTCTCCATCCTCTTCTCATCACCGCTGCCCAGTCCGTCGGCCTTCTCGGGAGGCAGGGCCACTGCAAAGGCAGAGAAAGGGTGTGAGGAACGGAGTCCAGACGTGGCTGCTGGGCCACCACTCCCACTTTGCCACCATCTGCGCAGTCCAACATGGAGGGCGTCCTAGCCAGGGCACTGGCCGGTTCCTGCCGCCCACTTGCTGGGGTCCACGTCATTTTTCTCTTGGGCTACTGTTAAAATGGGGCTGCCTGAGGTGAGTTACCCACAAGGTGAGGTCTCTTCAAGGTACGTCCATATCAGGTCACCAAGTGGGCCTCTCGGACCCCCGTCAGCCTGTGCCTTCAGCACCCTGAGAGGCATGTGGGTACTCAGAGCAGTGTTGGACCACAGGGCAGACATGAGGGCAGAGAGGCACTTTCAGAGCCCCAAGTGAGGGCCCAGGCCATGGTCACTCTCTGCTCAGCCTTGCCGCCTTCCACACAGACAGTCTGGCCTTTTTGCAGGTGCCACCCACCTGGGCCCAGCATGCAGCATGCTGGTGAGTAAGCAGGAGGGTACTGGAAACATTTCATCCAGGCTGGTGGCGGGCATGTGTACACCAGCACAAACACCCCTGCACACGCGCGCATGCATCCGCATGCACAGATGGCATCTTCAGGGATAAGCCCAACTGCACCTTGCATTTGGCCTCTGCGTATCTGGAGCCTTTTCCCCTTGTGCCAAAGGTCACAGTGCTTTGTGTGGCCTCTAAGGGGCAGTGCGAGGGCAGATGTGAAATCCCATGACCTCCTGACACCAGTTTTCCCTGGATGCCTCCAAGAGGTGCCAGGAGGTCAGCTCAGGGCAGCACCGTTTTTCTAGACTAGGGTCCAGACTACAGGTGCCATAGGATCTTGAGCATTCCACGAGACTCCTTTGGTCCCTTCTGCCTGTTTTGTCTCTGCCTGCCACAGGGCTTGGGTCTGCCGGGGACATCTGTTCCAGAACACGTTCACAGCTCCTCTCTTACTCGATCCCTTCGGCTGCTTTGGGGCAGGGACTCAGCTGTCCATTGTACAGGTGAATACCCTGAGTCCAGCTCCTACTTAAGGGCTACTGAGGGCCACGTGGGCAGCTGAGATGCCCCAGCCAGAGAGGAAGACAAGGCTGGACTTCCTTGGGAAGTCAGGAGCCTGGAGAAATGGGGCTGGCAGGCCAGGAACCTAGGTGGGGGCTTTTCATCTCTCCCCTCCCCATCCCTATCACAGCCCCCAGCTTTGCAGACAGGACTCAAGAGCAGCCCTGGGCCAGGCATGGCAAGGCCTCCTGCATGAGGACTGGGCCCTGCTCTCTCCCAACAGTCAGCTAGCACACACCCCCTGGTGCCCTCCCCACTTGGTGCCACCACGCATGAAAGGAGGCAGCCCTGACTGAGTCCGTGCCGCCATCAACTCAGTCCTCACTGCAGCCCAGCGAGGCAGGTAATATTATCAGCTCCATTTTCAAGACAGGAAAACTGAGGCACAGAGAGGAAAAGTGCCTTGCTAATAAGTGGAAGAGCTGGAACTTGGCCTAAGGGCCTGAATCCCGCTCACAACCCCTTCCCAGGCTGCCCTCCAAGCCTCTCCTGGCTGGATGTGGGAGGCTGGGTACTCTCTTAGTCTGCCTCTCTCCACCTGAGGGCACGCCAGTCAGGTCAGCGTCACCTTGGCTTGGGCTCGGATCCTCCACCACTGTGTGGCCCGGGGTGGGTCTCATAGTTTCTCTAGACTTCCCTGACTATGAAGTAAGGATGCCAATAGCCTCTTCCCCAGAGGGCTCTTGTGTGGGTTTGAACTATGAGCGTACAGGGCTGAGTGCCCAGCACATGGGGCCTGGCCATCGGCCTTGAGCAGTAACTGTTAAGGGAATGATAGCCCACTCCAGTATTCCTTTGGGGATCGGGATAGTTAGGAGCTAAGTTTTCTTAAAACTGAGGTGTAGGGAACACAAATGGAAACAAGAGTATTATATCAAACCCTCACAGCCCACATGGGAGCAGGGGAGGGGAAGGGTCGAGGGGAAGGATGCTCCAGGTCACCAGCTCAGACAGGGCAGGGGAAGGAAGGCCACAGCAGTGAATAGACCCGCGTGGCATCTCCATCCACAGCTCCCTCCCTCTCTTCCCTAAGCATACCCAGCAGCCAGAAGGGAGCCCATGGGGTCACCCAGGAGCTCCAGCTGGGGACTCCCAGCTCAGTCACTGGCCCCAGCTCCTCTCCTGGTGGCTTCACAGAATGAGGCCAAGAAGGACAAGCCTAGAAGAATCTGACTGCTCAGAAGACCAGAAGGTGCAGGCACTTGGCTTCCTCATCACCGAGTAGCTATTGGGAAGGTCCCTGACGCCCACTGCTTCTGCTGTGGTCAGTGAAGCAAAGCCTGGACCTCCCTGCTCCTCCACAGCAAACAATCACAGATCTACCTTATGTCCTGCTGGGCCAGAGCCACCACCATTGTGGGACCAGATGAGGTACACAGCATGGACACTTCCACCAGGCCACAAAGCAGTGGGCACTCCAAACGTCCCATGTGCTGGGGAACCGGGTGCTCCCTGTTCCCATCACTAAGAGAAGCCCTCAGTTCTAGAAGCCCCCAGCATCTGCAGTGGGTGCAGCTGAGAGGGCCTGTCTGGATTCATATTCGAGATTCAGACTCTGACTCTGCCATGAACCAGTCTGGACAGCTTTGGACAATTTGCTTGACTCCTCTGGACCTCAATTCTCCCACATGTAAAATGGGGGAACCAAGGGTCTCCCCCTCACAGGGCTGCTGGGAGAGGGCACTGAGGAAAGGCCTTACTCAGCACAGCAGCTGGCACACAGGAAGTGCTCGATAGTATTGGCTTTGTAAAGGATGCAGATGGGCCGTGGTCCTGGCTCATAGCCCTGATCAAAACGCCTCCCTTGCCCCAAAATTGCCACCTAGAGAAAGCAGAGTGATATTGCGGCCAGCAATATCCTCTATCAACCCTCCCGGGGAAGAAGAAAAAGAAGAAAGAAAAACAAAGCTCTGCTCCATCTTCAAAGCTGCTGCTCCCTCTGCAGAGGTTCTGGCTGGAGATACAAGCTGGCCAGGCTTATCGAAACCAAACTTCGAGTTCAAAGAGAAGTTATCAGAAAACCACCTTCAGGTTCAATGTTGCCTTTCATGTTCCACTTGATAAAACCCAAAGAAAAGGCACCTCTGTCCCTGCTCCTCCTTCCCTGGAGCACCCCTCTCCTGCCACGCAGAGGTCTGTCTCCCCTCAAGTCCTCCCCTGCCTCCCTCCTTTCTCCTCACCCAAGGAGGGGGCAGAAAATGGCCCCCTCAGCGCCTCATATGTCTTCCCCAGAGGTCAGCATGGCCTGAATCGTTCTCTTGTCACCAGCAGTTCCCTCAGCCCAGCTCAGAAAGCCACCCGGACAGCCACGGGTCAGCCCCGGGCCCCTCACAGCATGAGGCCCAGCACGGATGGATGGCAGGACTGTGATTCACCCTGCCCTGGGGCTGTGGGGTCAGGTACAAGGGCAGTCAGCACCCTCTGCCCCCCACCAAAGGCCTTTCCCCTTCCTGCTGTCCCCTGCCCAGTAGCTAGAAGAGGTGGCAGAGAACTGGCCAGAAAGCCACACAGACCCCAATGCCAGAGGTAGGGGCTGGGTCTCAGCCGCCTTGTGTCTTTTCCTACATATGAACCCTCTGAAAGCAAACGAAGTCAGCCTACTACTGCCCCCCACCAACCCGTGCAAACAACCTGCCCTCTACCCACCAATGATCGCCAGCAGGTAGGAGGAGCGGGTGGTGCTTGTGGCAGGATGCCCTGGCCACTCCACCCAGGAACAATGATGACAGTTTTGTCAAGAAGGGCTTTGGCACCAGAGTCAGAGTCCACTCGCTGTCTCTTATTCCTTGGAGTCCAGAGACTTGTTTTTCTCTGGAGATGGTCTTTTGGGGGACATACTCTCAAGGGGTCTCTGATCACTCTCCAATTGCAAGTAAGAGTTACTGTAGGAGACACTGCGCATTTGCAAGAAGAAAGGAAGACAGGGGACGTGATGGGAGAGAAAGGAAAGGACAAGGGTAGAGCATCACTTGCCTGTGACACACCTTTGGGTGACCAAAGAGCAAGAGGTGGCAAATGACACAGGGAGCCAAAGCTAGCCTCAAACCTACTTGTGTAAATGAAGTTTTAACGGGACACAGCCACCATCATTCACACTGGCCACGGCTGTTTTTGCTCTCCAACAGCAGAGGCCACATGGCCCACAAAGCCAAATATACATACTAGCTGACCCTACATGGAAAAGTCTGTGGATCACTGCTTCAGGCGAATACAGCCTGACTGCCCCACCCAGGTACATGCTTGATGAGCAAGGTGCAGACCAGATTTCACCTCCTACCTGCCTGCTTGACTAGAAACCCTTGTGCAGTATACAACCCACCCAACCCTATGCAGTGGCATGGAAGAAAGAAAATTTCAACTCTGCTTTCTTAAAACGCATGCTCAGCCTAGACGAGTGTGGGGTGGTTTGTGGAGCTCCTTCTGTTTGGAAGCTGCTCCCTGTACCTCCTCACACCGCAGCCACACCACGAGGAGTCAGTTCGCTGTCTTCACCAAGTGATGGTTCTCTTCCCCATTAGCTCTCAGCCTGGCAGCTCTCCACCCCCAGCAACTGCCAGATTAAATGCGTTACTTGACCATCTTCACCCGGCTCCCTTTGATGTTCCCTTCTCAAGCTTCAAAATACCTTTTGGAGGGAGATCAGACAGCATTAAACAGAATTACTAATTAATTAAGCAAAGTTAAATTTTAAACACTGTTTGTTGTGTTAGCCAAAAGCCTGAACAGAACAGACTTTTTTCCTCTGCTGAGATCAAAGACAGTCTCTTCCCTCTCCCCTCCCCCAGTTTAAAGGAAAGGGCGGGGGAGAAAGAGAGAGGCAAGAGTGAGGGAATACCTGAGAGGGGGCAACTTTGATCATGGGTCTAGACCCATCCTCTCCCTGGTGGGCCCAGTGGGAGGCTCCTTGGGGACCACATGCCGGGAGAGCCAGAGCCACTTGTAACTGTTTATCCTGGCAAACAGCAGTGACCCAGGGGGCAGGCTGGCACAGCCCACCCAGCCCGAGCTGCTGACAGCTGGCACCCCCAAACAGCCTGAGAAAAAGGGCTGTGAAATGAAACAGACCCACCCTCCTCACAGCCCACCAGGAGGAGCACCTCAGAGCCCTGGCTCTCGGTGTGGGGTCACTCGGGGTCACGGGAGACAGGCCCTGAGAAGCAGGCAGCGCACCACACACCTCCAGGAGGTGCTGCTCACGCGACTGACATCCTACATGTGTGTGTTGCTTGTGACACACTTCAGACAGATGGTATAGGATGTCCTGAGGAGGGGCAGCTTTTCTCATTTGGACAAATGCACCTAGAGCTGGCAGGGTGCTGCTTGCTGCCGCCCAGTCTAGCACTTTCTTCTGTCAGTGCTATCTGGGGTTTTCCACTTGCTTCTGCACAACCAGAACACAAGTTTCTGGAGAGCTGGGGCCCTGCAGGCTTCTCTGCTCCTGGGCTGCTGATGTCTGGCACGTCCCGCACATGCATGCAGTGGATATTTCAGAGTCTACTGGCACATCCTGTAGGTGGGTACAAGGAGGGCTGGCAACATGACAAACATGCCACACATTATGCCTTGATGATGACTGGGGACTGGCACAGGGAAGGAGGGAGTTGAAAGTTAGGTGAAATCCAAACCTGGGTGACACCAGCAAACAGCCACTCATCTTCACACAACCCAGAAAGGCCTGGTGGGCATGAAACTTTGAGAGAAGAGACACATTTGAAAGATAACCATGACTAATCAGTCCCACTAAAGACCAGAAATTACTAACACTTCAACCGCAGGGCAGACACCTCTCGCAGCAAGTTCTCCTCAGCGAATACAAGGTAAGATTTAACACAAGCCAGAGCTTCCTTGCTGGAGTCTGGACACTCGCCCTGATGTATCCACAGTTCTTGCTCAATTGTCCACGCACAGATTATCTGCTGCAAATATTTTAGTCTCAGCGTGGCTTGCCAGGACATTTGAGGCCCCAGTCTCCTGACAGCAGCTGTTAGAGGGAATGCAGATGAATTTTAATATTAGCCTATGCCAAATATAATTAGGCGGGTAAATCTGCTGCCAGTAAAAAGAGAAAGCTATCATATGTGCATTCCAGACCAAATGGTTTCTCGCATTATCTGCACCAGGCTCTCCGTAGGGAGTGAGGGTCCCAGGGAGGCCCAGATCTGTTTGTAAACAGTCGCACACACCAGTGGCTGCTCTGGAGAGGCTGGTGAAGTCAGTGGCGCCACACCCTGTTTCATTACATCCTCTGAGACCATGCAGGGTGTGCCACTGCTTACATTTTACAAAAGAGGACACAGAGCTTTAAAAGCAAAGTTAACTAAGCCATCTCCCTGCTCAAAGCCCTCCAGTGGCCCCTTTGCCCTAAGCATGAGTCCAGAGGCTTCCATGATCCGGCTGCTGCCGCCTCTCAGTCTCGTCTCCCCACGGAACTTTCCAGTTTTGACCCTGCCGTGCTCTCATGCGGTTATCCCTGCCAAGAACACGCTTTCTCACAACTCCTGCTGGTCCTTTAAGTCTTCAGTCTCAGTCCCCTTCCTCTGAGAAGCACTCCCACACATTCTCTGGGCTAGGTTAGGCTCCCCGGCTTGGTGAGCCTGTATTCCACACTTATCACCATCACTCATTTCATTACCTGAAGCTTCCTGCTGTCACCCCAAAATACACACCCCAATACATGTTCCACAGCACCTGTCCCTCTACAGATGCATTCATCAAAATGAAACAGCAGTAAGCAGCTGAACATAAGGATTGAACCCAGGAGCTATGGAACAAGAATTAAAATCCCAGTTTCCTGGTTCTCTGGCCACTGGTCTCACCACTGTCACACCAAAGCTGCTGACACCTGCTCCTGCCTGTCCAGCAACCCTTCTCCTCCTTCTGATTATGGCATCTGGCCTTCCTCTGCTGAGCCACCCTGCCCCCACTCTCAATCTATGTGGCTACGGAGGACTGAGCCCCACTCCAGCATCAGACTGCACCAGTACCCCACCCACCCCAGCTTGATGGACACTGTGGCTAGCCCTAGGTCGGCAAAAAAGGAGTTCATCGTGAAGCTAATAGAACACAGCTTCCGGGTCCCCTCCCTGACACAGAAAGGGCCTTTGCAACGTGTTTGTGTGGTTGCATGTTTTTATAACATTAGGAATTTTACCTTCGATAAGTTAAGACTGTCATCTTTCTGACTTCCCATGCCTGCCCCCTTGTGGCAAGCGGTATTGGGGGAGATGCGGACATTTCTGGAAATGGTCTAAGGAGAGACTAAGTGAAGATATTTATTTAGGGTTAGCCTCAAATTTATATAAGCTTCAGGTCCCACAAAACCCGGATCCGCCTTGCTCAAGTGACCAGTCAAGTGGTCAGAGTTAAACATCTGCATGAAATATTATGACTTGGGCACTCTCTTTCACCAGAGATGGCTGAGCTCGTAGGATGGGGTGGGCGCCCAGGGCTGAAGGCTGCCATCTTTGCCCCTGTGGGGAGAGGCGAACAGGGGCAGAGAGGATGAAGGGGATATAAGGGCCAGCGAGAGAGAGAGACACGTGTGTTCGTGTGTGTGTGTGTGTGTGTGTGTGTGTGTGTGTGTGTGTGTGTGAATGATATGGCTTCGGTTCCTGAATCTGGCCAGGCCTGTTTAAGCAAGATCTACCCCAGGGTTTTTCAATGTCATGAGCCAAAAGCTTAAGCGAGTTTGGGTTGGGTTTCCAAAAGAACTGAAAGAAGCGTGACCTAACGAATCTATCACTCTGAGCTCCTGCTTTTCAGGAAAAACCACCACCACCACCAAAACAGTAATTGGCCCAACACAGTGTTCTCAGGGTGGTTTCCGGCTTTTCCACCACTGGTCGTCCACCCCTTCCCGAGACCAGAAATGCCACTAGGGTCTTTTTCTCCACAATCCTGCCACCCTGGGCTACATTTTACTACCACTGGATCTTGCTTAAGGACCAGTTGTAACTGAGAGGAAAGAAGAAAGGGAGAAAATGGGGATGGATGGAAAAAAACTCTTCCCAATAAATAGAACAAATAGCAATCTGGCCTCTTTTCCTCACTGGAGCATAAGACTGGTGGCCACTCTGCTTTGAGGTCTGAGCAGGACTGAGACGAAACATCTGTTCAGGGAGGGAGGGGAAGCCCTGGGAGAGGGAAGGGGAAAAAGCCTCTGCGGGCTAAAAATACCATGTCCCTCCACTCTGCTCCCATCCCCACCCAAGTCAGAACATGCGAGAAATCCAACTTTTACAATCTAACCCTGAGCTACTTGAAACTATTAAAACCTCCTCGGTATCTGACACAAGTCAGAATTTCCACTGTTCAAGCTGAGCTTTTATGAAGAACAGACTTGAGAGAAACTGCCGAGGTAACAAAGTCCGCTTGTTCTCTCTGTCGCTGCTGAAACTCGGCTTCTGGGGGTACTGCCGGGGAGTCAGGAGCAGGGCGGGCTGCCACTAGCTGGCAGGATGGGCTCTGAACTAAGGGAGGGCAGCCAGTGGGGTGTGGTCACTCGCCTTCGCCTGGGGCTCCCCACTGTTCTCCAGCGAATTCCCCTTCCTCTTGGGTGTCCAGGGGAGCCAGAGCCAGCCCCATGGATCAACTGGCCACACCCAGGAGCCTCATACCACTGCCCATGGAGACTTCCTGAGAAGTCTTAATGCTCTCCTGCCCACCTGCCCTGAGTCCCAGGCTCTGATTGCCCGGAATCCCACCACCTCCTTGGCATCTCTCCCTGGATATCCAACAGGATGTCTGAAAACAGGAGGCTCCATGATCACTCCCCAAAGCTTCCACCTGGAAGGGACATTACCATCCCCTTAATTCCTGAGGCCAAAAGTCAAGGTGCACCGTGGCCCCTGGCTCTCCCTCATCCTGCCTCACCCATCCAGGCTAGGCCAGCGCTACCTCCTCTTGCCTGCACTACTGCAATCATCTCCTGGCTTCACTGGCTCCTTCCCCCCCAACGCATGGACTGTTATTCCCAGAAGCAAGAATTATCTACTCAGACTTGAAGTCAGAATTTGACAGTCATCTACCTAAACCTCTGCAGCCCAAACGTGTGGCCCCACCCTTGCCAACTGCCCCACCCTCATCCCAGATGTCTCTTCCTGACAACTGGATTCCTTTCTGTTCTTCCCAAAATACCAAGTTCCTTCCACCTTGGGGTTCTGCTCACTCCTCCTAGCTGCTCTCCCTCTATATTCTCCCATGGCTGGCTCCCTCCTGGCATTGGCATCTCAGCTGAAATACTACCTTCTCGGAGAGGCCTTCTCACACTTCCCATACTTTCACTGGGTTTTGCTTCTAGGCAGAGCACCACTATCAGAAGCTTCCATGCTCATTTGATGACTTATTCACTCACCCCATACTTCCCTCCAACGAATGTCCTGACAACAGGGCCTGACTTCCTCTCTCTGGGTCTCAGTTTTCCAACTACAAATGAAAGGGACAGAAGACCTCCCAAGGGCCCCTAAGCTACATCAATGGCTATGACATCCACACCTGAGGGCCTGATGGGTTGGCCTGGATCCCAATGTGGGCACACAGAGCCTCTCTGAGGGACCCGAGGGAGAGTCTGCCTGACGTCAGTGCCTTCGGTGTTGACTTTTATGCTGCCGGTGAGTATTTATTGAGCACTTAAAGCCTGCCAGACCCTATACCATGCACTGGGAGTAAAGGAGGCATTCAGAGATTCTAATAGGATTAAGGAAGCTTTGAAAATAGGCCTTCTTTGATCTGGACGAGGTAAATGATTATAAACACAGGCTGGCCCCTCTTCAAGAAAACGGAACCCATGAAACAACAAGAGCCATGACAGCTCGCATATACTGGGCACTCGCTCTGTACCAGGGCTGTTCCCGGGCTAACATCCAGCACCTCACTCTCTCCACGTAACCCTGATGACGCAGTGCTACGAGAACCCAACGAGGAACCGCGGCCAGAGAAGGTGAGTGACTCGCCAAGCCACACAGTGAGCGTGGGGGTCTGCCAGGCTGGAGCAGGGGTCTGAACTACAAATTCCCAGAAAGTTGGAATCAAGGGAGGACTGCTGAGGAAGGCAAGCTCAGGGCCAGGACTGAGTTGGCCAGGCCCAGGGTCCCCAAGGACTGCTCAGTCCCAGGTCTCAGACCCAGCACCGCCGCCCTGCTGGACAGAACCAGCGACTCCAGGCACATCCACCCTGGGGGAGGCAGGGACCACCTCACAGGCTGCCAGCACTGCATGCAAAGCCAGTGAGGAGGGGGCAGAGGAACCAAAGCCAGGCCTGCTTGGAGCTGGAGACAGGACAGACCTGGGAGGAGGATATCTGCCTTCAGGGGCTTTGAGAGGCTCCTCCATGGGGGCGGGCCTGCTGGACTGCCCTCTGCAGACTGGGCTTCCTATAGAAGATGCCATAGGGTCGAGAGGCAAGAAACAGACACCTGGGAACATGGAAGGACAGAAGGCAGAGGTCAAGGGACACAGAAGTGGGCCAAGAAGTTGGATGGGGGCAGGGCCAGGGCCAGCACGTGATGGGAGGAGAGGAGACCCAGAAGGAAAGGGATGGGAGAGGGGGACGGAACAGCCTGTAATGGGGGGAAGATCCCCTAGGACACAGGGATTCCCGGGAGCCACACAGGGCCATGCGGGTCTGCCAAACAAGCCAGGCACAGATTCTCCCCCGGAGACTCAAGTGGCAGGCTGCCACCACCGGTGTTCTGCCCAGCTGGAGAGGTAGGGAAGCAAGGGGGTGCTGGAGGTGATTGTGGGTTGCCATTCCCCGGTCCTCAGACCCCAGCTGGGTCAGCAGAGTGGGGGCATCCCTCTCTCCTTCTCCCCACGAAAGCCTCACCCCCTCCAGCCCTGCCACGCCCAGCCAGCCCTCAGAGCTTGGGACTTTTGATGTTTACTTTGTTCTTTCCCCAGTTCAAAAGGAGCTCGGCAGCCCTGGCCCTCGCCCCGAGCCCAGCCTTAATCTCCCAGCCCTCACGCTCCCAGCTGGCCAGTTAAGGCGGTTAAGACGCTGGATTAGGGCCGGCTTTACATAACAACGCAGGAGCTAAAGCCATCCTCTCCTGGGATGCCTAAAAGACTTCTTTTTATCTTCACGCCTCAGATGGCCTTTTTTCTCTCTTAAACAGCTCTCCAGCCCGCCAAGAGGCAATGAACTTGGCCAACAGGAAGACAAAGAAAAGATTCAGGCCCCAGCTTGTTCTCCCTTGGCCAGTAGCACAGAGGGACACCCGCAGCCCCGGCTCCAGAGCAGGTGGCTGGTTCTCCATGGCCAGGACTTGGTAGCACCTGCTCTCACCAGACCATCCTGGGGTGGGCAGCCCAGACCACGGCACTCAGGGTGGCCAGAGAACCACAGAGAGCCCTGGGGCCCAGGTCTCTCCAAGGGTCTTGGGCCAAGGGAACAGGTCCAGATGCCTATCCAGCAGAAACCAGAGCTGCTTTACATATCACTGTACTCACTTTCAGATGCTGTCAGTTTTCCATTTCGTAAGAAATACATGACTGTATTCTTGTACAAATTAAAACATGAATACAGATAATACTACAGCCTTCTCTGGCCACTCCTTCCACTGTAGTCTCCTCCCACATTTAGAAAGAGCTGCTGTTACTGTCTGTCTAGTCCTCCATTCGCACAATCACAGATACACATGGACTCCAAGAAAACCAGGAGAACGCCTGGTGCCTTTATTTAACATGAAAGATATCGTACTGTATGCACCTCTCTGAAGCCTATTTTAACTATTTATCATTTTGTGATCTGTGAGCATCCACTTGAAGAAAGGGACTGAAAATCTTGGCTGCCAACAACCTAGCCCCACTCCTAGTGGGGAAACTGAGGCACACTAGTAGCTCCCATATCCCATATCAGTGACCGGTAAGGTGCCCAGGCTGCCCTCCAATTGGAGCCTGACATGCAGCTGGTAACCACAGGGTCAGACCAAGTGCCACAACCTCACACTCTTTCCCTGACAGCAGCTGGGACCCTCAGGGCTACTTATCCTCACCTGCCCAACCAACACTCACATGGATTCATCCTCCCTACAAGGTACCCACATCCACTGAGCACCCACCAAGTCTAGCACCATGTTACCATTCACCATTGTACAGAGGCTGAGGGCAGGCCCAGAGAGGGAGTGACCTGCCCAAAATCACACAGCAAGTCCCCACCAGGTCTATGGTTCATTTCACGTCTGGCTGCAGGTGAGGACATCTCATTAAACAATTAAATAATTTTAGGCTGAGCCTCAATGGACAAAATAGTCTCCAGTTTTTTGCTCTAAGCAGGGAGCCAATAAATGATGGCTAGATGGAAAGACAGAGAGACAGGTGGATGATAAACAGACTAGCACAACAATAGTCTCCAGTTTTTTGCTCTAAGCAGGGAGCCAATAAATGATGGCTAGATGGAAAGACAGAGAGACAGGTGGATGATAAACAGACTAGCACAATAGGTTAAAGGACAAGGGCCTGGATACTGGGCAGATGGGTGAAGGATGGGAGGGAGGAGGGACCATTGGGTGGCTGGTGATAGACAAGGGCTGGCTGGTGGGTGGATGGACGGCAAAAGAGGGTGCAGATGAACCAAACGCACAGGCAATGGTGGGGAGATGGCAGGGCTGGGCAGGGTAACAGATAGATGGAGGGCTGGATGGATGAGAATGCTGGGTGGGTGGGCTGTGGATCCATGGGTGGGGGTGATAGGAAGGTGTAGGCAAGCAATTAATGGGTGGAGGGATGAACAGACAGGGGAGTGGACTGATGGGTGACAGCATGGATAGTGAGTGGCAGTGGATGAAGGAGACAAGAGGATGGATGGACCAGGCAGTGAACTTGCTAGCAGGTGATCATGGGAACGAGTGAATGAGCAGACAGATGGAAAAAGTGCTGATGCCCACATGAGCCACGTCTGAATACCACGACCAACTTCCTGCAAACCCTGCACCGGGCTTCCCAGGTCTCCAGGCACCATATCCCAGCAGCACTCCACAGAGCCAGAGATGACAGCAGAGGCTTGGGGGAGCCCAGGAAAGAGTGAGACAGAGTCCTGAGCCCCCGAGAGCAGACACCAGCTGCACAGATCAACATACTCCAAGGAAACACCCACTGTCTGGACAGAGCTTTTTGTGGGACCCTCCTCGAGGTGGGGCCCGCTCGTATTTGAGCGAAGCGTGCTAGATGTCTGGATATCCAGCTGGAAGCAGACTGCGCATCTTCCAGCAATGCCAGCCAAGTCCGGGGTGCACACACGTCACCTGGGGAGCTTAGAAAGATGCAGACTGGGCTCCACAGGCCTGGAGGGGCCTGGGCATCTATATTTATAATGGCTCTCAGACCAGAGGTGGCCATGGTCCTCAGGGTGGGCCCAGGATCCCCTCATGAGGCCCTTATGCCCTCTGGCCTGAACCCCCCATGACCTTACACCACAGGCCCCAGTCCTCCAGCCAGCTGCCTGCCCTTGGTCTGGACAGAGAGAGGTCCTCACATTCCTAGGACTGCCCTGTTGGACGGCTGCTTTCTCTGATTCTGAATAAGAGCTGCAAACTCGGCTTCATGAAGTCATCCACTCCTTGCCTGGACTCTGGGAGCCAAGCAGGGGAAAGGCCTCATTCCCATTCTACCAGCATGGAAACAGGCTCAGAAAGGCGATATGGCTGAAGTCAAACCTGCATGAGCAGGCAGTAGGCCTCTTCTTCAGTTTCTTCATTCTCTCTATGTTACAGCCCGTCCCCGTGAAGAAAGGAGGCATGAGGGTCACAGACAGGAGAGGTGAGAGGTGGCTGGGGGATGTCTGTTTGTGACATGGATGGAGGGACAGGGAGACAACAGCATCTGTATGCAGTGCTTGCTGCATGCCCAACGCTGTCCACAGGGCTTCATACACAGCCCTGAGTGGCTACTATTATGCCCAGAGGGGCAGGCTGCCCAAGGCCCCCCAGCCAACCTAGAAGGTGGGGCGCCCACCTGGGCCTGGGCTCACGAAGGCTTGGACACCAGCCTCACCCTCTCTCCCACCCTCCTCCAGCCCCGTCCCCCTGAGAGTCACAGCGTCCCCAACCTCCGCCTCGCCCGCCCACATTCTGGAGCATGTGGGGCAGACGCCCCCTCCCCACCACTGGCCCCTGGGAAGAGAGCCACAGACTCCAAGTACCTTCGAGTCGGAAGTCCTCCTCCTCCTCCTCGCTCAACGTCTCTCTGAACACTTCGCCCACGAGCTCCTGGAGGAAGACACAGCAGGGACATTAAGGAAGTATCTGGGTCCTGTGGGAACCCGGTATGGGGACGTTAAAGCGGCGTGGCGAGGACCCTGTGCTGATTCTTCTGAGGGTAACTGAGGTCAGTGGAGGCAGATCCTATCTCACTTGGACAATCAACCACCACAATGCTCTTTCAGGAAGTATCTTTTTCTCAGCCTTCAGCCCACCGTGAAATACCACACGGGGCCACACGTCTCCCTCAGAAGGAAAGTCCCACCCTCCACCCTAGAACTGTAGTCAAGTCCAAAGGCAGCCCTCATCTATCTGCTGAGTCAACAACCAGGACCCACGAGAAGAGGCCTCTGTCTGGGCCCTGAGAAGAGGCCTCTGTCTGGGTACTTCCTCCAGTGGAGGGTGCCAGGCAGGCAGTCTCGGTGGGTTTATAAAGCCCGCAGGGCCTGCTGCATTCCCCGGTGGGCCCTGCCGCCCTTAACGTAAACCCAGACTCACTCAGGGACCCACAGGTCCTGGCTCCGGCTGGCCTTCAAGCATGCCCCCATGTATCGCTGACATACACACCTTCTGGAAACTAGTCCAATGCTGGCACACACCTTGCCTGTTCCCACCAGCGAGCTGAAGACATCTGGGATCTCAGCACACATGGTAGGGCTCCTCTCAACCAGCCTGCTCAAGGTGCTGGCAGGCTGGCAAGGGGAGTTTGGCTGGTCCACAGGCTGGGAAACTTTTGGGGTATCAGCAAAGTACCTATCTATCTGACCCATCCAGCAGGGTAACTCTACACATGGAAGATAGACCATGGCTTATAAGCCAGCCTCTGTATCTATTGGCATTCTGCCAAGAAGGTTCTGTGATCAAAGAAGATTGTTTTAAACAATATTAAATAAAGTCTGTTACTGCAGGACTTATCAGAGTTTTTACTATGGTTCCAAACTCTGCAAATCTCCAACTGTTGGTGTATATTGCATTCTCCCATCCTATTTAGACCATGGGTTTTTGTCACAGGAGTCACGTCCCAAGGAACTCATTTTGGGAAACATTCCTCTTCTGGGGGAGACGGACGAGGTTCAGAGAGGTTACAGTTATCTCTCTTAATGCCATCATTGTGGCATTAAGTACTATAGTGGCACTTCTCAAACCGCAAAATGACAAGCAATAAAAAAGCCCAAACTCAGCAGCTGTCACCAACTTCTCTTTGTGAAAATAAAAGAGAAAAATAAAAAACACTCTCTTCTTGAAAAAAAAGAAAAAATGCTCCACCTCTGATGGCTGCTTAAAAGGAAAGCCAGTCCTCACGGTGATTAACAAAGGAACAACAATGCTTTGCACTGCTGATCTCATCAACTGGACACAGCTGGAAGTAAGCCGAGGGGTTTTTGTTTTAAAGACAAACAGCTAACATTCTGTGGCTGCTCGCTCTCTGCTCTCAAATCTTTCTAGGGCATTACACGCTCCTTCGCAAAGGTTGTTAAAATGTGGCCATTCAGACTCCCGGTGTCCCATTTACTTCAAAACCAGGCTACTTTATTCTTCCAGTCAGGATGGCTTCCCTCTCCTCCTCCGCCAATTATCATAATCACTGAACATTTCCCTGGCTTGTAAACTGGCTGTTTGTGTTAACAGAGCCCAAGTTGACAGGGAAGCTGGGAGATGGTGACAGGAAAGGGATGCGCACAGGTGGCATCATTAGATGGCTGATTCACCCAGCAGCCAATTAAAGCCCATCCTTCCTGCTGGAGAAAGACGGATGCTGCCCCTGAAAGGCTGGTAGGCAGTGCGTCCTCGAGGGAGCGGGCGACAGTCTTCAGAGAATCCACAGACTCGCCACACAGGTGACCACCAGGTGCAGCGATGAGACATGTGAGTACTTGCATCTCTTTACTGGCACACTTGGAAGGGTTTCAAGACTCCAGATGTTACCACCAGCGAGGCAGCCGTGTGGGACCCTTAAAACGATGACTGCATGTGTACAGGGTACCACAGTCATCTCTCTGATGATGGCTTCAGCACGCTCTGCTGCGAAGACCAAGCTCAGACACACTCACAAAGCAGAATTCTGGCAAGTTCTTGGGTCGGCCTCTTCCCACTGAATGGTCCCCCGTCTGCAGGATGCTGCAAGAGCTCCTTGGCACCAAGGTTTGCTGATGCACTGTGCCAACACTCAACTAGGCAAAAAGTCATCTCACCCGCTGAGCCACACGGCCCAGGCTTTGTGGCATGCAGCGCCCGTGTCCTCAAGCTCTGCAAAACCAGGCCAGAGGAACGCAGGATGTTGACCCAGACACAGGATCACCACATCCTGGCTCTGCCTCCTGCCTTGCCTTTGGACCTCAGTCTACACATCCGTAAAATGGGCACAGTAATAAACCACAACAATACTAAAACAGCTGATGCTTATTGTGTATTTCCTGTGGGTCAGGCCCCATGCGAGGCACCATATCCACTGGGGACTGGTCCCAGAACTCCCTGAGACTACCAAAATCCGAAGATACCCAAGTCCCTTATATAAGTGGTGTGGTATTTGCATGTGATCTACACATGCCCTCTCATATGCTTAAATCACCTCTAATCACTTCTGGTATCTAGCACTGTGTAAGTAGTTCTACTGTATTGTTTAGGAAATAATGACAAGAAAGAAAAGTCTGTGCATGTTCAATGCAGATGCTTTCTTGTTTCCAAATAGCCTCTCTCCCCATGGCTGGCTGACCCCACGAGCAGAGCCATGGACCTGGAGTGCCGAGTGTTCACACACGTGTTTACTGGCTCCTTTCATCACTACAACAGCACTGTTCTTCCACCTCTCAAGAAATAAGTGCTCATTAAAATTATTTGCAAGTTGTAAAGTGAAAGGTATCATCATTTCCATTTTATCCACAAAATATAAGTGAGCCCAACACTCCAGGACCCTGTGAGACAGGAAAGCAGAGCTAATGACAGAACCCGCATCTTTACCAAGCACTACGTCACTCGAGGTGCTAACAGATGGCAGACCCTGTGGAGAAGGGTCTCCCACCAGCTGTGTGTTTAAGTGAGGAGGGGGCTCCGAGGGTCTGGGTGGCCTGCTCTGGGTCATCAGCCAGTGAGGGCAGGGCAGGGATTCCAGCCAGCCCTTTTGAATGCTCAAGCACAGGGCATACTGTGCAGCTGGGCTCCCGTGGGCATGAGTAGGGGTAGCCATGAGTCCTGATGCTTGTCAGGGACCAGTGACCACACCAAAAGAAGTGCAAGAGAAACAGCCCAGTCAGCAGTTCCATAGGTCAGGGGTTGAGGGCTCCTGTCTGTCCAGTGGGACTCAAAGGCCCCACAGCTCCTCCCCACATTGTGGAAACTTGGCCCTGCCCTCAAGCCGAGCCCTGCATACCGGGCCTCAGCATGGTCCTGCAGGGAGGCAGGGGCTGCCGGGAGCCACACTCATACCCCTTGACGGCCATGAGCCTCACTGAGCCCCAGTGCAGAGGGTATAGAACTCGAGGTGCTCAGATCTTGGTTCAATGCTAGTCCTGCCTCACGCACGTTGCAGGCACGAACAAAGGGACGCAGGTGGCTGTGAGGAGGGAGAGGACATTGCTGTGCACCTGACTGCAGGAGTGAGGCTGACCAGCTCAGTTATTGCTGCTTACTTCCACTATATCACCAAATGGCTTCCAAAACTCGCTGGCAGCAATGTTCTAGAGAAGCTGGAAGATGCACCAGAATGCAGGTGGCCTCAGACACCTGAAACACACCTGAAAGCACACTGTTTCAGTGCTTTGTGTTCCATTCTCATGGCAATTCCACATATTCCAAAGGACCTGAGGTATACAAAAGAAAAAATACAAACAGCCCCATTAAAAAGCAGGCAAAAGACATGAATAGACACTTCTCAAAAGAAGGTATACAGGCAGCCAACAGACACATGAAAAAGTGCTCAGCTTCACTAATCATCAGAGAAATGCAAATCAAAACCACACTGAGATACCACCTAACCCCAGTAAGAATGGCCATCATTAATAAAACATACAACAACAGATGCTGGCGAGGATGTGGAGAAAAAGGAACGCTTCTACACTGCTGGTGGGAAAGCAAACGAGTGAAACCTCTTTGGAAAATAGCGTGGCAATTTTTAAAAGAACTAGACATTGACCTTCCATATGACCCAGCAATCCCCATACTGGAACTATATCCAGAGGAACTCAAATCATTCTATTAAAAAGATACTTGCACATGCATGTTTATTACAGTACTATTCATAGTAGCAAAAACATGGAACCAACCATGTTGTCCATTGAAACTGGACTGGATAAAAAAAAATGTGGTAAGTATACACAATGGAATATTATGCAGCCATAAAGAAAGACAAGCATATGGACTTAGCAGCAACTTGGATGGATTTGGAGTCTACCATACTCAGCATCTATCACAGAAACAAAGAACAGGGTACCACATGTTCTCACTCATAAGCAGACCCTGAACCTTTACTATAATGCTATAAGAAAGGAATTGGCAGTAGCAGGATACTGTCAGGGTGGGCTGGGGGGTGGGAGATACAACATCAATAAGGGTACCTGATCTCAAACCAGGCAAAGTGGGGACCAAAGGGAGGCCCAAACTTTACCAGTATAATGATCACTTGTATACCTAATCCTGAATTGTACCCCACATCTTTAAAATAAAATCCGAAAAAAAGCACTGAAGTACAGAGACATTCAGTGACCTGCCCCAGGTCACACAGCTAGTAGATGCCAGAGCCTGAGCCTATACTGTCACTTATAAGAAACTCGAGTGTGGGGCTTGGGACAGTCACCACCCTTCATTGCTTCTTTTATCTATTCAGCCATCACTCTGCCCCCACCCCCAGGCCCAGGCCCCTCTTCTCCGGCCTCCAGGACAGTGGGCCTCAGTCTCTGCTTCTAGTTCTGATAAATGCCCCTGTCCGGTGGCCTGGCGGGTGGACTCCTCTCAGGCAACATGGCCCAGACACGCCTCCCTCCTGATTCCCAGGACTGCCCCCTCTGCCTGTGCCTCACACTAGGCCCCAGCAAGAGAGGCCAGCTCCTCCGGGCACTGGGTGTGCAGCCCACACCAGCCCTAACCCGGGATCACAGGCACAATGCCTTATAAGGCCTCCGGGGATGGGAAAACCACATCAAAGCAGGGCCTTGGGGAGAGGGCTGGAGTTTGGCTGGGGGTTTTCTTCTGTCTTGAGACTTCCTACTCCTGAACTTAATGTCTCCCCCACGCCTGCCCAGCAGGGCTTTGTCAATCTTTCTGTTCTCTAAGAGCTAACAGATGTTGGTGCCACGGGTTTCAAAGCAAACTCTGATGCCCACAGAATACGGCCCAACTTGCAGATTCCAAGAATGCACAGGGCTGGGGCATGCTGGGGGAAGAGAATGATGGGGGGCAGGACCCAGGCCGCCCCATAACCCTTCAGTCCAAGCAGCCTGCCTTGGAGCTGCCTCAGGAAATTCCTGGCGTGCTCTCTCTTCCCAGCACACTACAGACACAGCCCAGCCAGCCCTCCCGAGGACTTGCTGAGAGCCAGCTCATGCCTTCCTCCTGTCCCCTCTCAGCGTCATGGTGGACCTGGAGGCCAGGGCGCCAGGCTCGGGGCCCAGTCCTACCCTCGGCAGCTGAGTGGCAGCAGCTTCTCTGGTCCCCATTTTCCTCTTCCATAAAATGGGAATTTAGATTTCAGAAAGCAGTCAATGAGAAAATGTAGACAGAATGCCTAGGATGGTGTCGGATCAAAGCCGGGAGTACAAAATACCCCTCCCTCTGTGTTCTACTTCTGACTCGCACTAGGGAACATTCTTGCATTTTATCCTTACAATAACCCAGTGCCCAGCAATCCGGCACCTCCATGTCCACCCAGGGACAGCACTCGTGTGTGTGTGTGTGTGTGTGTGTGTGTGTGTGTGTGTGTGTACTGAGAGGCACATTCAAATTCAGTGATGCTTAGGGCAACACACTCCCTTTTAACCAAGGGTCAGGAACACCCTGAAAGCCACCAAAGGTGACTGCACTAGGTGACCTAGTGCAGTACCACGCAGTTCAAAAGAATGGGCTGGCCATGCAGAGTGCCACGCCACAGGAGGACAAGACAACAGATGTGGGGAGACGGACCGGAAGCCACCTGCATGTGGAGACACATGACGCACCGTGAGGGCATCCACACGAGGGTGAACACGTGGCAGATGACGACCATAGTGACTGGGGGCAGGGAGGTTCAGAAACCTCAGCCTCATCAGAATTGGCCTCATGTTTAACAGATGAGTATATTCATATGTCATTTGGGTAATTAAAACCTAAGTTAACAGACCCCAGATGACAACTCACTTTACAAAAGAGGGAAGCTCAGCCCGGAAATTCAGTGATGCATCCAAGGTTTCATGCAGAGAAAGTGACAGAGTAGGCACTTTGTCTCTAGAACGGAGCGGCAGCCAAGAGGATGCTCATGGTCCCTTTGGGCATAGACCTTCTAAGGTACAGTCTCACCTCACCCTACATCTGTTCTCTAGGGCCACACAAGGGAACGGGAGAGACAGAAAGCCAGGGCTGTCTACTTTCTGGCCTGTTTCTGTGTCTCCAACGTGCACCTGTCACCTGGAGCCCTGTTCTTTCTACATGTACAGCTTCCCTGCCCACCCCTGAGCCCCCAGGGCTTTCTCTGGCTCCCAGAGTCCACTCAGCTCACAGGTGTAGGCCAAAAGTGCCGGGAAACTACCCACCCCGTCTCACCACATGCAACAAACACGCCAGCAATGCCTTGGGGCCCAGCTCCAGGGACAGGAAGGGCTGGAGATGCCCTTCTTGCGGATGGGAGAAAAACAGACCTGCTCTCCTTGGCAAATGTTGTAAGAACCCAGACCTCAACATGCTGCTTCCAAAGAGAAATGGCGTCTCTTCCCAAGTTAGTGAAAACGTGGGGCAGAGCCCCTGGCCACACCCCTTAAGGCCCCTAAACCTCTCGTGGTCACAAGTCGCCCAGGGGTGGCTCCTGCTTCTGCCTGCCCAGCACTTCTCTCGGCACAGCCAGGCCAAGAGGAATCCTCCCTTGGGACCTTTCTCAAGGAAGCTGGCGGGAAAGAAGCCTCCCCTGGTGCCAGGGCTGTGTCTCACCTCATCTCCAGCTTTTTGGAGACGGTGCACTTGAGAGGGAGGCTCACAGATATGGAGGCAGAGGCTAGCACCCAGAACAGGCCTCATGCCCCACTGACTCCAGAAACAGGCTGCCTGAGGGCAGGGATCTGGGTCTGTTCGCTCTGGTGCCTGACACACAGTAGACACTCAGTAAACATCTGTGGGATGAGCCCCGGGCCAGGCCACCTCCCAGCTTTCCTATGGATGGGACGGTGGCAGAAGCCAACCTGCTGTCAACCTGCTGTCGTTGCTTACAGCAATTCAGGTTGGGCCTCTGTTACTTGCAGCTAAAAGCTCCGACTCCCACAGCCCAAAAGCCATTCACAGTCTCCTAAAGCCTGACAGATCCCAGACCAAGCCTTGGGGCTGGTGGGAGGAAGCTCCACGGGTCTCCCTGACAACTAGACTCAGAGCACGGCAAGTCAAGTAGAGGAGAGGAAGCCAGCCCCCATAGCTGTGCTGGCACAGCAGGCCTTTCGTGTCTGGCCTGCATGGACCAGGCCTTCAAGATTCTAAAGATGTGGAGCAGCAATTAAAATTCCTCAGATTTCTCCCTGACTATTTTTATCTGCCTGAGATGTAATCAACATGCTCCTGACTGCAGATCCACATCCCGCGTCTGGGGGACTCTGGTCAGAGCTTGCTTCCTGGACTTGAGGGTTTGCTTGGGGGAAGGTGGACAGCCAGCAGGGAGTGGGACAGCAGAGTTGGTGGGAGGCCTTCGGACCCTGGAGCCTGACTATGAAGCCACCAGGTTCCCTTCTTCCAAGTCACCAGGCTCCCTTCCTCCAAGCCTCGGGGCTCGAGAACGTACAGGGTGCTCGAGACCGTACAGGGTGCAGCGTGTTTGCCACTTCGAACTACAGCCAGTCACAGGCAGCAAGGGGCCAGTACAGTCCCCTTCCTGGGTTGTCACCCCAGCCAGTTTCAGGCATCTATGTGCCATTGTCACCACTTCCTCCCAAGCCAGGCCCCACCCAGGCAACCGTGAGTATGTAATATTGCTCTCTAAATTGGCACTTCTCTCTCTCTCTCAACCTAGTCTTGCCATAAGCATAAGACTAGTGACATCATAGGTGTGAGTGCTAGTTACCTTTGAGTATCTTTAAAAGTATAATTCATACTGAACACAGAATCCTTAAAACACATGAAGTCCACCACTTACCACCTGAAGTTCCAGCCCCTCAGTAGAATGTGGACTCTGTTCTGGAACTACAAGATTTAAGAAGACCCTCCACACACACACACAAGTGGTCAGGGTGGTTCCAAAAGTGGGAAGAAGGGGAGGGAGGACAAGGAGAGACACCAGCAAGATGAGCCTAGGTGAGGCCAGCACTCTTCCCACCTTGCCACAGGCACTCATTGAAGGCTCGTGGTTTTGAAATGTGATTTCTAGGCATGGAAAAAATGGCTGATGGGGAGAAAACCCTCAAAAGACCCAAACCAACAGAAAACGGTATATGTTGGCATTACCCAGAATGCTCTCTGATCTCAAACTGTTGGCATTCCAAAGCTCTTGGGAGATGACTCGACATATGGCAGAATGGCCAGAGCTGGGCAGGGTACAGGGCTGGGAGACTTTGTGGTCAGTCTGAATGAAATTTTCCAACTAGACAAGTGTTCAAAGGTGTTTCTACGGTGGAAACCAGGATGCGATGGGCTTGTCAGGGCCTGGGGTAGCGGATGTCATGAATATAAAGGACTTGGTAATGATAATAACCAGCACTCACCAAGTGCATGACAACTGCCAGGGGCTCTGCAAAGCACTTCAAGGGCATTACTCACTTTCAGAAGCCCTGGAGCTGGGCTCTGCCATGATCTTCACTGTAGCTATGAGGAAACTGAGGCTTAGGGAGTTTATGTGACTCACCCAAGTCAGTCAGGTCGGGGTTTGAGCCCTGGCTCTTCCACTTTGTGAAAATGATCTCTCCTGTCTGTGCCTCAGTTTCCCCAGCTTAAAAGGAAGTGACAGCCCCTGCCTGGAGGAGCAGTTGTGGGGGAAAGGAGAGCACGTGTGTGCAGTGCTCAGGATACTGCCCTGCACAATCTGCCTGTCCTATGTCATAGCCATGCCCTTCTTCCTTCTGGCCCTGGTCTTTCGTCCTCTCCTCTCCCTTCCTCTCTTCTGCCCCCACCGATGTCAGGGAGGTCACACGGTAGATCAAAGTCCAGCCCAGCACTTCCTCTACCACCTGTGAAGCCCAGCGCTGCCTCCACCACCCTGTGAAGCCTCAAGCGGCCCTATCTCTGGCTGGCTGTAGAAAGAGAATACACTAAGAGCCTGTCCAAGTCTCTGCCCTCCCACCCACCACTAGCCTGCCATGCCACTGCCTAAGACACCTCTGGCCCACCATGCCACTGGCTGCCACACCACTGGCCTGCCACACCACTGCCTGCCACACTGTTGCCCTACCATGCCACACACCGCCAGCCCACCAGCCCACTACCTGCCATACCACTGGTCTGCCCTGCCACTGCCTGCCATACCATTGACCTGCTGGCCACTGGCCCGCCCCACTGCATGGCTGAGTGCTGATAACAGGAGAGGTCAAGGGATGTGGTGTGCCTCTGATCACCAGCAGCTGGGGTGGCTTCTGCCAGCAGTTCCTGGCCCTGAGACAGGCCCTGAGTCTGCTGCCAGGGTCCAGCGCGTGTGCCCAGCTGACAGGGTGGCCATGAGCCAGGCTGCTTATGACAAGCGACACTGTCATCTGTTGAGCAAAGAATGGTGCCCCACAACCCACAGGCCCATTCACCATGGGGGAAGGATGTGCGTTCCTGCCCGGGACAGAGGCCTGCCCAGTCAAGAGCCTCTGGCGGCCTGGAGGCCCGAGAAGCCTGGAATGTCTCTCTCTCAGCCTCAGGAGAGAGGGATTTGGGTTTCTTGCTTTTTCTAACTTAACACATAAATGAAACAAGATCCCTCGATTCATGTATCACAAAAGTCCTCATTTTCTAGAAAGGACAAGAGAAAAATGGCAATGGTTTGGACCAGACTCTGGGAACCTGCTGCTGTATACACACACACACACACACACACACACACACACACACACACACACACACACACACACACACACACACACATGGCCCTAAAGCACCCTGGAGAAACCACTGTGCAGCAGTTACCCTACTCTTCTGTCCTGCCCACCCTGGGCCTCCCTTTCTCTTCCCCTCCCCCCATAATAGCAGTTCCAAGAACCCTATCTCCAAGCCCAGGAAACCCACTGCTGGCCTCCACACCTGGGCTGGTGCTGTTTCCTCCCCTCACTGTGGATCTAGTCCTCACCGCCTCCACACACTGTAGGTCCTGACTTTGCAGCAGCCCACCAAGGGGCTGAGCCAAAACAAAGGCCACAGCTCTGCAGCTGATATATCACTGAACTCTACCCATACATCAGTGTCCACACCTATAACACGGGTGCCAATCCCACCCTGCCTGTAATATGGAGGCATGGGGACCACCGTGCTCGGCCAGGTGGGAAGCAAGTAAGGAACAGCCTGGAACCCCTTTTGTTGTGTTAATAAACAAAAAGGCGTATTTTCCAGAACACTCTGGAGGGACACAATCCACATCAGAAACAGGAATCGAGACTGCCTCCTCTGGCTGCCCAGCATTCTGTACCATTTGGATTGCATGTTGTTTCTTCTCTCCTCTCCTCTCCTCTCCTCTCCTCTCTCTCTCTCTCTGTTTTAAACCAAAAACATGTAATGCTTTGAAAAAAACTGTTAAAAGTAGTGGTTGTATTGAAATTGTGTGGTTCTACTGCCCGCTGGACACCACCAAGGCACTGGTAGGCACCTCAGATGACACATGCCCAAAGCCGACTCTTGGCGCCCAAGCCTGTCCTTCCTGGTGTCTTCCCACATACACAGGGCAGATTCCTCCTACCCAGGGCTCAAGAAGTCACATGAGAGGTGTCTATGTATGCTGCCAGCCCTCTTGCAAAGCCTGCCCTGAAACCAACCCTTCCCACCTCCTCTGCATCTACCATGTATATGGCAAGGAGGACGGCAATCGCTTTCTATCCTCTGCCCTTGTCCCTACCCACCCCCCATTCTCCAGTGCCCAACAAAGCCCCACCCCATCTGGCTGCCCCGTCCCTCCCTGACCCTACCTGTTACTTCCAATCACTTACTTGACTACCACCCACCAACCTCCTTTGCTGCTTTTCCAACATGTCTGGCACGTTCCCACCTCAGGGTCTTTGCACATGCTGCTCCCTCTGCCTAGAAGGCTCTTTCTCCAGATAGTCCCTCCCTCCTCTTCCAGGTCTTGGCTCACTGTCACCTTGGCACCTGCATGAGGCCCACCCAAACCTCTCTATTTAAAATTGCAGCCCCCTCCCCCACACCCCCTCTCCCTCTTCCCTGACTTATTTTCCTCTGGGGCACTTACTACCATCTGACATACCACATATCAAGGTCTGACAAAGGAGGCACCCTACGAACATGTGTCAAACTAACAGACACGGCTCTATAGGTACCGACTCAGAAAAACATCCCCTGCATTTGCTTGGAAGAAAAAAAGCAGTCGCCAAAAGCAGAGAGAATGTGATGACATCACTATTTCCGTCAGAAGCACAAGTCTATAGAGACGGGCACCAAAATGCTCCCAGGGGTGGTGCCCGTGCTGGCTCCAGGTCATCCAGTTGTCTGCCATGAACATGCACGGCAAAACACACTAATACAAACAGAAATGGGCACCCAGGTTGGTTCCAGAAGGGTTACAGAAGTCTGCTAGAAGGGTCTTGGCCCTGACTGTGGCGTGTCTTGCAACTTTCCAATGAAGTGGGCGATCGGCTGATCCTAGCCAGCAGGGAGGGTGGAGGCTACGGACTCTGGTGCACTCAGACACGAGCACTCCCTCCCACAGCCACACAGCCACAAGAGGCACAGCCAGAAACCTGACAGATTCTCACGGCTCTTGAGCAGCTCCCTCCTCCCCACCCCAACCAGCACACACCAAATTCTACTGTTTCTGTTCTCAAACAACCAGAGACCTCCAAAAGGAAGTTGTGGGAATAGGGAAGGTGGCTGCTGCCCCTGCAGGCCTGGTCGGTGCCCAAGTCAGGGGCCCAGGCTGCACAGGTGGGCCTACTGGAGGTCTGCGAGAAGCTGTGTGGTTAGCATGAAGGTCTGAGCTGCTCCTGGCCTGGGGTAGGAAGGTCTTCTCGGTGGTGCCTCTAGCCCTCACCCCTGTGCCTCATCCTACAGCCCTAGAAGGCCCACAAGTGAGCTCCTACACACCCCTTTACAGATGGGGAGACAGAGTTGATGGGGAGGCCACAGAGTGACGCAGTGAGAAGTGACCAAGCCCTCCTGAGAGGAAGGCCAGGGCTCTCCGGACGCATCCCTGGGACTCCTGGGCGTGGAAAAGAAAGGCCTCTGCATGACCCACACATCCACCGAGAGCTCCAGCATCAGGCCAGGCCAGTGCCCTAGTGCAGAAGTTCTGACCCGTGAGAAGGATGTCCCCACAGAAAAATGTCGCACAAAGACAATTACACACTGAACTTCAAGGGGTTCATGACCTCCCCAATACAAGTCCTTTTGCGAACTTTAGTTTAAGAACCTCTCAGAGTCCAGATGGGGAAACTGAGGCCTCAAAAAGCCACAGGACTTGTCCAGGGTCACAAAGCCAAGGAGTGACAGAGCCATGATCAGAATCCAGAAGACCCAAAGCAGGCAGCAAAAGAACCAGCTGAAGACCAGTCCTTTGGCGACTGAAGCCCCCAGGACTGGAGCCCCCCAGGACTCGACAGTCGGGCGCATGTGCCTCTGAGTCAGCAAGTCCACCCTCAGCCCGTGTTTGCACACGTGGGTTTCTGTGGTCCAGGCGGCGCAGTCCATGTCATCTGTAGGCTTCTCAAGGCTTTGGGGAACATTTGCATCAGGACCCCTGGGAGCTCACAGCACGGGGGCCTCCCCACCTCCTCTGACCTTCTGATTGTGGCCCACCTCCCCGAAGACACCGCACACATGCAGATTCTACCCTCAGCTGTGCCGCCTCCGTGTGCTCTCCTTCCCAGCAGCCACATGCCCAAGGCTTCTTCAGAGGCCTGCCCTGGGGCTGTGTCTGCAGGTTCAGAGAGGGCAGTGGCCCCACCCCAGGTGGCCCTGAGCCTGGGGCAGAAGAATGAAAGCCCACACTGCTAGTCCAGGACAAACTCAGAGGCATAATTTATACCCGGGGGCTCCCCGCAGGGTCAGGTTGAAGCCAAAACTTTGCCTGAAACAGCACTTCTGCTTGGCTTCTGTCCCTGGTCTGTCCTGCTCCTTCACTGCTCTGTGCTGGGAGAATATCCTTGATGAATCACTTGCACATGATTCTTGCCTCAGGATGACCCACATTGGCTCTCCACTGACCCACCTGAGTAGCTGGAGGGATCTTGGCCCATTTGGTGAATCCACACAGAGCAAACAGGTTGATGAATAGCAAGCTGGTTAGTCTCAGACAAATCAGATGGGACATTGGTCCAGCCCAGGAAGGCAAAGATCACTCTGGGCAGCCCAGCTGGGTGTGGGGCCAGGGACCCTAAAGCCAGGGCTCAGGTCTGATATGTGAAAAGATGAGAATGGACATTTTCTCCCACCTCCACTTCAAGAATTCCTCTTCCCATCTTTGGGGGCCTAATTCAGGGACAAGAAGCCCCTTCTGAGTGCCTCATTCCCCAGGAATTTCTCTCACCAATGTCCACAGAGTTTAGGGCTGACTTCACTGACTTAAGTAGAAAGGGAAGCTTTAGTGGTACATGTCATTGAAAAGACCACGAGCTTCAGGCATGGCTTGATTCAGATTCTCAAATGATGCTGTCAGCAGCGTTTTCTCTTGCTTTGCCTCCTGCCTCTGTTTTTCACTGTTGGAGTTTTTCTTAGTTATCATCTCCCTGTATGGAGGTAAAATGTTCTCAGCGGTGTCTGGGTCCCACCCTCATGGCTCACTGATGCCAGCAGTGAGAGCAGGTGTCCTGGGACTGCACCTCTCTGGCCTGGCTTGGATCGCATGTCCAGCCCTGAGCAATTCCTATGGCTGGGACAGTGCAGAGTTCTCACTGGTCAGGCCTGGGTCCTCTGCCCTCCTCGTGGTTGGGAGAGAAATCAGCCGTGTCCACACCACATGGATGAGAGGACTAGGAAGAGAGAGAAGGGTTTCCAGATAAAATTCCGGACACCCAGTTAGATTTGAATTTCAGATAAATAACTCTTAATTTTCTGGGTTATAAGTCTCCCCCAAATACTGCATGGGACACACATATATTAATCAATTATTTGTTGTTTGTGTGAGGATAACATTTAGCTGAATATCCCATGTTTTTATTGGTGAAGTCTGGAAAGCTACCAAAGAAAATTGAAGGGTGCTGAGGGCTGGGGCTTCCATGTCACAGATGCCCACTGCAGGAGCAAGAGAGGGGTACACGATCCAAGCCAGGTCAGAGAGGTGCAGTCCCAGGACACCTGCTCTCACTGCTGGCATCAGTGAGCCATGAGGGTGGGACCCAGACACCGCTGAGAACATTTTAACTCCATACAGGGAGATGATAACTAAGAAAAACTCCAACAGTGAAAAACAGAGGCAGGAGGCAAAGCAAGAGAAAACGCTGCTGACAGCATCATTTGAGAGTCTGAATCAAGCCATGCCTGAAGCTCATGGTCTTTTCAATGACATGTACCACTAACGCTTCCCTTTCTACTTAAGTCAGTTTGAGCTTCCTCTCCATCATGGGCCACTGAGTAAGTCCTGCTCACCCTCTCCTCCTCTCCCCCTGCCTACCTGATGTTGTGCTGGGCAGAGTCCATGCCCAGAGACTACTCAGGCTCCACCTTCACCATGGAGGTAGGGATGCTGGAAAAGCCTGGCTTTCACAGCAAATGGGCTCAGCTCCCATCGCCACTCTGTTCCACCCTCATTCCAGGGCCCACACAACAAGCTCAAGTCTCCACAAGCCTTGGTTTCCTCATCTGTAAAACAAAGATACAGACTTGGATCTGAGCGTCCATGTAATTTTACTTCCCAAACTGGGACACTTCTGAGAGAGAAGGGGAGCACTGTCCATCCACAGGCTGGGACAACAGGAGAGACAGGAACAGCCCTGGGTAAAGGGGCCTGGGCGCCCTCCCTACAGCCAGCCATGGTCATCTCCCACCCACCTCTGTACTACCCTTCCCACAAGGCCAAGGCCTTCCATCAGCCCCCCATCACTGCCCTCTGCGCAGGATGCATGTCCCACTCCGTCTTCTAGCTGCCTCCTCATTCAGCCTCAACTTTAATATGCCCCTCAGAAAAGCCACCCTGGAAGCCAGGCTCAGTAAGGTTCCCAACTCTGTGTCCCCCATCGTAGCCCTTGGCATTCTGTATAAGACAACATGTACCCTGCCAGACTCCCACCTGGCTGAATCAGTTGGGCCCAGGGTCTGGACATGTCTCCCTCGTCCCGGGGACCCCACAGAGCTGGCACAGTGCCTGGAGCACATGAGAGGGTGGGCACAAAAGGGAGCCCCCCAACCCTTCTTTTCCTCTCTGCAGGCTCTGGATTTTCTCCGTTGATGAAACCATCCCAGCTGAGACGCCAAGCAGGGACAAGAGGGACTGAATCATAGGTGGCAGGCACAGAGCAGGGGCAGGACACAACCCTGGTGGGCCCAGGACATGCTGATAATGTCCTCAGAGCCAGCAACTCGGGGGCAGCGGCCTCAGGAGGCCCCGCCCAGCTGAGCATCCCCCAGGCTGCGGTGGCGGCAGCGCGCTGGCCCTGGGACAGCTTTCATTGATCTGAGGCCAGCATGGACTGGACTCGAGCCGGCTGCCTGTTCCAGCATCCCGCCCTGGCCCCCGCTCAAAACACAGGCTGGCGTCTCCCTGCGCCTCGGCCAACTCTGTCCTCGGCAGCAGCCAAGTCACTGCCCAGAATGTAAATTGGGCAGGTGCAAAAGGCCTCTCGAACCTGAGACGATGGCTGTCACCCCCCACAAAGTCCAGGTTGCAGGCAGCAGCACCCGCCTGGGTTGCCAGGCCCCTCCCACACAGCTCTTGCACCCACACCAGGACAGCCTCCCCACCTGATTTCTTGGTTCAGCCAGGACCACAGCCTGAGGTCAGCCACCTGGAAAGTGCTTCGCCATTCCAGTTCCCTGGCTCACACTCCAGCACAGATGGCACACTCTTCCTTTAGTCTCACAGGACTCTTACGCTGCAGCCCTCCATGACTCCCTATTCCAACCAACTCAAAACCCTCTGAAGTCTTACCCTACCTTCTCAGTCCTGCCCACTGGGGAACAAATGGTTATGGTGGGGAAAAAATGCTCGCCCGGGAGCTGAATGTTCTGCCTCCGTTTCCCCATTTGTACAAAAGGAGAGAGCAGGGCAAGGAAAGTCTCCAAAGGCCTCCCTGCCACAATAAATGATGATTCCACGGTCTCCAGCCATGATCTCCTCCCTCCTCTGCTGGCTTCAGGCTGCCCAGTAGGTCCATCACTCACTTGACTGGCTCAGGAGAAGGAAAGAACGGGTGGGATGCGAACGCTTCCCTCAAGCAGACCCCACATCAGCCCAGCACTGGCTCTCCCAACACCCACCAGGGGAGTTGCAAAGGCCTCAGACCACGAGAGCAGTCTAGCTCAGACTGAGAGGCAGCACATGGTTCCTACGTGGAACCCCCAGGAAGGACCCTGGCAGCCTCAGCCTGATGATCAGCACCTCAAGAAAGAATACTCAGCAGGCTTATTTTAAAACAGGCTGCATCCTAGCGGCCATGTGCTTGTAATGGGAGGAAAGGAGCTGACAGCACTGCCAAGCGGTGTGGGCCCAGATGCTGCCTCACACTGCCTGGGTGTGGGTCCCGGCTCTGACATGTACCATCTGTGTGATGCTGGGCAAATGCTTAAACTCCTCTGTGCCTCAGTTTCCTCCTCTGTGTCATGGGGAAGTAATAATATATACTTCCTGAAGTTGTGGGATGATTAAATTAGGCAACACCTGTAAAGCACTTAGAACAGTGCCTGGCTTATTGGAAGCACTATGTAAGTGCTTGTTAAATAAATACAAATAAGGGTTACCATAAAGTATATCAAGATATACTTGTAATATAAAAGGATGACCACCCCAAGAGGAAGAAGGATGGCTGGCCAGGTGCGGTGGCTCACACCTATAAATCCCAGCACTTTGGGAGGCCAAGGCAGGAGGACTGCTTGAGCTCAGGAGTTCGAGACCAGCCTAGGTAACATAGTGAGACCTCATCTCTACAAAAAATAAAAATAAAATTTTAAAAAGGATGGCTGTCCCTAAACATCACCAGCATTTCTTGGCTACACCATAGAGGGGGGGGTATGAACATCAGTCAGTATCTTCTCCCCTTCACCAGGCACTCACCAGGATACATGTGGTACTGACATGTTCTTGGACTATCTGTGCAAGCACAAAAGGATCAATGTGGGTAGATGAGGCTGAGCCCAAGAGTCCTGGAAAAGGTAGCCTCTTCCAAAACCCGGGCAGCAGGGCTGGCAGGAGAGGTCACCTACAATGCCAAGGTTGAAAGAGCGCCCAATGAAAAGCTCCAACAGAAGCCATCTGCCTGAAGCCGCTACAGAGGAGCGTGAACTACCCAGACTTGAGCCACCACCTCCGAAGAGTCAACCCTGGAGGCGGCTCCACTAATTACAGGTCAGAACTGGCAAGGCACAGCCGTGTCTTAATGGTGCCCCCGACCAGGCTGACTGCCGTGGGCTGTACCTCAGTCATGCTGGGCCATAGAAAAGCAAAAGCAAACAAAACCCATGAGGAAGGCGTGTGCTCAGAAAGGCTTCGGAAAAAGCCTGACACTTGAAAAAGAAGACACGGACGTCGCCTTGCAATGCACCGGGCGGCTGGTGCGAGGACGTGCATTCCCACATTCTCCTTACTTCTGTGCATGTCCAAAACTGTCTGTAATAAGGGGAAGCTGTCTAAGGGGCAGGGGTGTGAGTCTGGGTCACCTCAGGAGAAGTAGCCAGGTCCAAGGTTCACCAAGAATCCCCTGTAGGACAACCAGGATCCTGTGACACAAGGGTCTGAGAAGACACTAGGTTTCTTCTGGGCACAGTGAGATCACAGCGAAACAGGAAGGGACCAAATGGTGTGCTGCCCAGCCTGTGGGCCATGTTCACTAACTTGTTAAGGATGACTGTGGGTAGACATCTTACCTCCCCATTCTATAGATGTGAAAACTGAAGCAGAGAGCAGTTATGAACCTTGACCCGGTGGCCAAGAAGTGTTAGCCCTGGGATTCCAGCCCAGGCCACCTCATAAGGCTGTGTTCTAACCACCATGCCAAACTGCCACTCCATTTCAGCCCAGAGTAGAGCTCAGCCTGGTGGGGTCAGATACCATAATGGAACAACGGGCTGGAGCTACAACACCAACACCACAGTTCTGGGATGAGTTTAACTAGCAGTACGGCAACACGCCGATAATGACTGCTATCTGCTTGTTGGGGTATCTGATCTGTCACTAAAAACTGCGCTCCCAGTTCCAGCTGTGTAAATTAGCTTCAAATCAGCATCTGAATGAAGAAATATGGTTCCCCTGTTAGATACGTGAGCTGAGTGCACTGAACTGTACACAAAGCTTGAAAGGATGTGGGTGTTTCTTTCATACACCAATGTCACCTGGACATCAGGGACTCCCAGCAGCCCCAGGGGCCAGCTCATCACCCACACCAGGCCTGCTTCATTGCCCACCTGCCTGAATCAGCCCCTTGCTCTGAGGAAATCTTCTCTAAGGACACTCACAACTCCATTTACTGATTCAGCTCTGGGCTCAGTCACATAACATATGCCCAGTCTAGAGGCAGAGGGGTGTCCAGAAAGAAGGCGTCTCTCCTAGAGACCCTCACGTTCTTTCAGATCCTTCAGGATATGTGCAAACTGCAATTTTTATGGAAGTCAAACTCAGAAGCCAGAGGACAAAAATTACCTTGCTATCCCAGACAACATTTTGCCCCCTAAGTAATATGATGTTAGGCTGTGTTAATAGAAGTAATATAGCTGTATCATGGGAGGTGATGGTTCTACTGCCACTGAAACACGATAGACCCCAACTGGAAAACGAAGTTTCATACATAAAGAAAGACACAGCTACACTAGCCTTGCTAATTAAAGTGTGGACTGAGGGCCAGCAGTCTTAACATAGTCTGGGAAGTCATCAGAAATGCGGAGTCTCAGGCCCCACATGCGGTACTAAATCAGAATCTGCATTTTTGTATGATCCCCAGGCAATTCATATGCACATTCAAGTTTGAGAAGCCCTGGTCTAGGGATGGCCAGAAAGATGACTCATGATTAGAGCCTATATGCATATACTCAGCACGTACCAAGCCCTATTTTAATACATCAAGTACTCTATTAGCAGACTAGTAGAGCTGATGACATGATGGTGAAGGGGTGGAGACTCAGGGAACAGCTGAGGATTCTAGATGGCCTGAGAGAGGGTGGAAAAAGCCAGCTTCCTGCCTTCACACAGGGCAAGAATGACCCCCTCAGTAGAGGGTACCTCTGAAGGCAGAGTAGGACTAAAGCCAGGGAGGGCCCAGATTCTCCATCCTTCTAGGAGCTGGAGTCATCCAAAAAAGGAAGAGGCCACTCAAGGGAGTGAGCTCCTGTCACAGGAGGTGTTCAAGCAGAAGCTGGGAGACCCTCTGTATAGGATGCACTGGAGAGGATTTCTGTTTTGTGAAGAAGTCAGTCTTGATAGGCTGGACTCTCCAATTCAAGGCCCAGAAGATGTCATTTACATCCACCAGGACAGAAGGTGGGTGTGTCCCCCTTCCCCACCAAAAGCTGGTTGTGGAGAGCTATGGCCCACAGGAGCAGGAAACCTCTGTGGGCTTGAGTCTGAACAGATAGCAGGGTCTGTTAGCCCTCTAGCCAAGTACCTCCCATATCCTGTACCCTGAATCCTGGCAATGGTGCATGCAATGGCGAACAGACAGCAGGCAGAGCTAACCAACCCCTGGCTGGGGATATGTGGGAGATGGAGTTAACCCCAGACAAGGAGAAGCCTCTGTGACTCAGTGATCCAGACTTTCTCATACAGGGAAGCCCTTTCAAGTCCCCCAGTCACTTGTCAATGGGCCACAACCTTGGCTGACCAGACCCCCTCACTGGCCCCTTCCAGTGATTACAATTTTTGCTCTGAAGGCAGAAGAACAAAGGGATGGGAACTTGTCCTCCAAAGTGCCAAAGACCAGGGGAGCTCTCCAAGGGACATGGACCCGGCCTGGAGGCAGCAGAGCCTGACCCCCAGAGTTCAAATCCCAGCTCCAGTGTGAACTGACCCTCCAGGCCTCCAATACTTGCCTGGAACATGGAGACACACCTACTACCCATCTCATGAAACATACCGAGTATGCTGCAAGTCCTGCATCTGATAGCCAGACACAAAAAGTGGCCAGAAACACCCTCGTGGAGAGTGGACTCATTAAACAGAGCAAAGACTCCATGAAATAATGAACAGAAAGCATCCGGCATGTCTGTGACCCTGGGGGTCTCTTGTTAAACACAAGTTGTTATCCCTGTTGTTCCCACTGCTATCACTGTTACTACAAGTTCTAATTGGAGGGAAAAACTCCACATAGACCACAGCATCTGGCCCATGGGACTGAGGTCCAGAGAGGAGGACCATGAGCCCTGGAGGGTCGGGCAGGCAGGGCTAGGGGGAGGGAAGGCTTTGCCTGGGCGCAGCCTGGTGGAGGATTCTGGAGGCAGCTCCATAGGCCTCAGAAGTCAGGCCAGCTTTCGGTTCCCGGCATTCCAGCCCCAAGTCCCCGACTGGGCCTGCTGCCCAGGGGCTCAGACTCTTCCAGGGCCCAGGATGTGCTTCCAAAACAGCCTCATCTCAGACTCAGGCCCAGATTCTTTGGCCAGCAGGGCTCATGTCACCACGAGCTGACAGAGCTCAGCTGCTGGGCTCCTTCTCCTCTGCTCCCTCCAAGGCCCTGCTCAGCTCTGGAGCAGATGGATGAACTCGGACATCAGTGTCCCCAGTGCCTGCCCAGTCGCGTATCTGGTACAAATGCCCATGAGGGACTCCAGCTACCCCACTTGGCCCCTTGGTACCTGAGTGGTGGCAGGCACCATGTGGTCAAAACCTGAATTTAATGACAAGTCTCCCCACCTACCCCTCTGTGACCTTCTCTGAGTACTGGAATGAAATCCCATGAAAGGGCACATTTTAAGGAAAAAGAAATTTAAAAAGAGCTCTCTGTGTTCTCCAGAGCAATACCCCCCCCCCCAAATGTGGCAGCACCCAGACCCTTCAGGACAGCTAGGAAAGATGCCACTGCTGGGCTCCTCAGTGGATCCCACCAGTCAGGAGTCTGCAGTCTAGGAAGCTGGATCTGGGCACCTGGGCCTTGATACCATCTACGTGTATGGATGACAGTTTAGGCCCACAGGAACATACACAGGTGCCACCGGATAAGTATGGGGGTACTATCAAGTGGGTCCCACCGTCCACAGTCAGAGAGGGAGGGCTCAGCAGGGGCTACCCCAGATGGAACACACCCTTGTCTTTGTTCCTTGTTTATCCATGGAAGTCAAAGAAAAGAAACCAAACAGTCCTAGTAGCTACCGATTATCCTCGTACCTATGACCTAGGATTACTTGTAAGTTGGCTGATATTTTAATACCTGCTAACATGTACCGAATGCTTACCCTGTGCCAGAAACTGTGCCACACACTTTACAGTCATCCTCTTTTAAACCCTTGCAACATTACTTCTATTATCATATCCATTTTATAGATGAGAAAACCAAGACACAGGCCAAAGCATGCCCCAACATTACACATTTGGAAAGTAGCAAAGGTAGGACTCTGCCCAAATCCAAGGCCTGTGGGCAAGGAAAAGACGTGCCCCCCGCCCCCTACCAGCTGCAGTAGCCTGATTGCATGAGTGGCCCCAACGTGCTCACACTTCCCTGAATCCACAGCCTCTGGGGAAGGCCTCCCATTGAGACTGGGCCGAGTCATATAACCTGTTCTGGCACATGGGACAGTGGCAAATATGACGTACTTCCTTAGACCTTATTGCCATGGTGGGAACTCGTGGCTTGCCTGCAACAGGAATGGAAAACACGTGAAGGAGAGGCCGCTTGTCCCAGACAATCCTACTCCAGACCAGGCAGCTGTGGCCAACCTGTCCCCAGAGGCATGAGCAAGCCCAGCCCAGTTCAGGCCAGCCCAGGTCAGGGACACAGCTCCCACAAGCCTGCAAGGTGGGAGGAGTAACTCAGTCTTGGGGTGGCTTATTACACGGCGACAGTTAACTGATTCACCAAATACACAGTCCACTCTCATTCGACACAGGACAAAACATCCTCAGAACTAACAGGTGAACAGTTCCTACTCTGAATGAGAAACCCATTTAAACCAAAGGGTTGGCTTTGAATGAAGGATTGTCAATAAACTTCTGTGTTGGATCAAGAGTGGAACCCTAGAATGTTTGTCAACATCCATGAAGGCACCATGGCACAACTACAGTCATGACCCTATTCACTGTCACACCTGTGTACTGTGTCCCTGAAGTGGAACCATTTATTGCTCTGTCTTGCTCTTTTATATGTTTATGAGCCATGTTCTGCTGTGTGCAGGGGATGTGGCATCTTTCTTCCATGCCAACCTGACACGATTTTGTGCAACAATCTGCCCTAAACTTGAAGGACTTCAAGCCGCCACCCTGTGAGCTCTTGTGATGCTCTCGACTGACAGGGCTGCGCAGGCAGCTCTGCTGGTCATACCTGAGCCTTGGAGGGTTGCAGGTGGAAGAGTGCTTGGGCTGGAGTCCTTGGGAGCTTAACTGGGCTGGAAAACCCAGAACAGTTGCCCTCAGGTCTGGAGCCTTGGCAGAAACAGTTGGAAGGCCAGGCTCAGCAGAACGCAAGGCCTGTCACCTGGCCCTTCTGTCAGCGCCTCCCTCTTTCCACACAATGTCTCCGAGGGGTTTCTTCAACAAGGTAGCTGGACTTCTCACATGGCAGCTCAAGGCTCTCGAAAGCAAAAGCTGCCAGGCTTCTCCCAGGTGTCCCTTCCACCGCCTTTGACTGGATAAAGCAGTTGCAGGGGCTGCCCAGACTTAAAGCGGGAAACAGTCTTGACCTCTCAACAGGAGGGCGGCAAGGGAGCTGCAGCCAGGGTAATCAGTACAACCTTTCGCCTCCTGCCTGCTTGTCCCTCAGGCTGATGCCCGGCTCATCAGCAGCACGCATTGAAGGGGAGCAGTGATGCATTCTCTGCCCTGATGTACTGTTGGCAACAGGCCCGAGATGGGCAGCAGCACACGTGTCTAGTAAGTCAAGGGCATGTTCCCACCGGAACGACAGACGGTGTGTGGGATAACACCAGGACGAAGGCAACAGCCTGTGAACCCAGAATCCCGGCTATGTCCCTGGAGCACCCTGAGGTTGCTTCCAGAGTGAAGGTGTGGCATGACCATCAAATGACAAAGTCCCTCTCCCTGCACAGACACAGTGACGTCTGGAAGATGTGAAATTGTGACATTTTTGCAAAGACCTCTGCCTGGAAATGGGCACTGCATGATTCAGACTCCCCTGGGTCCTAGGAGGGGGCAGATCTCTCCCAGGACAGCCACGAAGCTCATCTTGGCTGGGCTCTAGGCACAGGCCTGGGGGACTGCTGGAGGGAGGACAGCCCTGGAGAGCCCCTAATCACTTAACTGAAAGCACATTCAAGGCATAATTAGCAGACAGCTCCAGATTCCTGATCTGAGGCCCATTGGTTCTAATGGGCTAATTAGCTGAGACATCCTCAGGCGGGCAGTACACTCTGGCCTTCCCAGAAACATCCCAGGGAGCTCAGCAGATCCAGGCTGGCATCTGGTCCAGGAGCAGCCTTACGATGGCTTGGCAGAGCGACAAATGCATCACTGGGCAAGAAATACACCTGACTGCGTGCGCAGCTGAGAGGGATCAGCACGGCAGTCTCACACCTCCCCATCCCCCAACAACATCCTTGCAGCATTCAGGTCCTAGACACAAAAGCCTTTGCTCTCAGCAATCAGAGACATGCTCTCTGCCTCCTGAACTGCCCTGCCCTTCCCGAATTAAGGCTGATAGCATACAGGATGTGCCCCCGGTCCCCACAGTCCTACCCTCCCAGAGCCCTTTCCCCTGGGAGGCTCGCAGCTGCAGAGGTCACTGTAAAATGGGGTAACAACATTCTGGGTCAGAAAAATAAATCACCAGCTCTGTGGATGCCCAGAAAGTCCCCAGAGCCTCACACTCGCCACAGACAGCAGGCACGTGCTTCTGAGTCAGTGGCAGGGGTCCCACACAGCAACGTGGAGTTGACTCTCAGTGAGGAGCTGGCAGAAGACAAAGTCTCAGCACAGGCCAAATCTGCATCTCTGGGAGGCCCCAATGCATCTGGCATAACAGTAGGTACATGCGGGGAATGCAGTGAACGTGCCCAGTGAATCCAAGAGATGGCACCCAAGAGGGCAGGAGCACTCAAACCCTACAGCACTGTTTTCCAAAGGGTTCCCTGCCAGAGAAGATTGGGTAACTGGTTCCTAAATTGAAAGATCACTGAGTTATACTAACACCCCAGATTCAAGATTCACGATGCACATTAGAACAATAAAAGCTCTGAGAAGTCCTGCAATAAAGAAACTTGTTTAACGATTGTTGTATTCATTGCTTTCCAATCTTATTTTTGCACAATCCCATTTCTTCCAGAATGTACAGTGGGGGAGTCTATTTAGGAAATATTGTCTCTGGGAAGCAATACGTTAGCACAGAGGAGATGTCACAATCTCCAATCCCATGGAAGCTAAGTTACGTAAATAAGTGAAGTGGACCAGGTTTTACATTTGCACAGAAAGCAGATAGAAACATTCCCCATCTACATGAAGAAATATACTCTTGCTCATTTTTCTAAAACAAAGAATCACTTTGGTTCATCTTTTCTCCTCCATCTTTGATAGCGAATTGTTTCCTATGAGAGAAATAGAAATGTTTATTTAAAAGAAACATATCACTGCAAGAAAAAATGTGCAACAGCAATGATAAAAAGCAACAAAGAAACAGAAGCAGAATGAGTGGGCACTACAGGCTCTGGCGGACACAGGCCCAGTCAAAGGCACAGCCACACTCAGCTTCAGCTGAAGCCTGCCAGATTGAGCACTGAGGTCACAAATACCAGTTTTTCCAATTTTGGAAAAGAAGTCAGAAATCTGGAATGGGTCAAATAAAACATTCCTAGATCCCCCCAGATTGGAATCCCTGCCAAAAGGGACAGAGTAACACTCATTAAACAGATGCTGCCACCCGTTTCCCAGGCTTCTCTGGCCAGGGAACCCTTTGGAAAATGGTGCTGCAGGGTTTGGGAGCTCTTGCCCTCTGGGGTGCCGGCTCTGCACTTAGTCAGTACCCATACTGCATTCCCTGCATGAACCTGCTGTCATGCCAGAGGCAAACAGGGCTTCCCAGAGATGCAGACATGGCTTGTCCTGGGGCACCACCCAAGCACGGGGTCCTCTCCTCTGCTTGGGCTGGCCCTGGCATACATGAGAAGGGGTGAGCCATGGCAGAAGGTAGGAGTGGCCAGGTCATCAGGTGGAGCTGTCAGGGTATCATGGTAACACTCCATGAGGTCGGTCCCTTTTAGAGTTAGGATCCACTCTCAAATCAAAAAGAAAAACAGAAAGCTCCCCTGGAGAGACTGCCAAAGGAAGATACAGCCCACGGGGCCAAGAAGATCTGTGTACAGCAGGTTAGACTGCAGGAGTACATGCGTGCACAACAGTGGCCTCGTGAGAGCCTCTAACAGCCCCTGCAAGTATGCAGTCATGGCTTTATTTGAACATTTATTTATTTATTCTTAAAGATGAGCCCATGGATATAAAGTGACTTCACCAGGGGCTCACGGTGACACTTGCATTGCCAGAGACAGCAGCCACTGACGAGATGAGACATCATCCAAGCAGTGACACAGACACAGTCGGTGGTCCTGCAGTCAGGCCGGTCGGCTCCCAGGCTGCCCAGGAGAATCACAGCAGGCAGGAGGCCTCTAAGCATATGTAGAATCGTGAGATCGACACGCTGTTCTCATGGTTTCTCAGGATCCAGCAGACAGACACAGCCATGTGAGAAATGCACACAGCATGTGCACCCGATCAGAACCTGGGTGTGAGTCTCTCACCAAAGCACTAGCAGCCTCCCAGGGACAACGCCACTCCACATGGTAAAAGAGGTAGAAGATTTTGGAGTGTGGGGCCAGATATGCCCAGCTGAGGAAGCAGAAGCTGGCAGAAATAGAGGCTCAGACTCAAGCTGGTGCTGAGGCAGAGATGGCTACCTGGCCTCAAACAATGCTGTACCTCTTCCACGGTGTGAAGTGGGCCCTGAAAGGTAACTCTCCATATGGAACTACATTTCCCAGCACCCCCTGCATCAGGGTGGGGTCATGTGATGACTTTTCACCAATGGAATGTGAGCAGAAGTGGTGACTACCATCTGGCAGCCAGGGATCTTAAGGAGGAGGCGGGCAACTCCCTTTGGTCCCCTCCCACTATGGGAGCTTTTCTGTCCCCTCAATAAATCCTGCTTTAAAAAAAAAAAAAGGTGGCTCTGTCACACAATGAATAGCGCACTGGACTTCTAAAAAAAAAGAGGGAAAGTTCTTCCACTGTCTCATTCCCCTTCTGCCAGATGGAAGCAGAGAACTAAGAGGCCCTGGCAGATGAATGATCCCCAACATGGAAGGAACCTGGGTCTTGCTATAAGGCAAGAGTCACCTTCCAACCAAGACACATGTTTTAGACTGATACATGAGTGTCAAATAAAATTCCAATGTGTTGAGCCACTGCACTGTCAAGGTTTATTTGCTATAACAATCAGGGTTATCCCTAAAACAGGAGTGAAAAGAAAGAAAAATACATGGGCCAAGAAAAAAAATTCTCACCAGGTGAGCAGCACAAGGCAAAAGTGATATAGGGAAAACCTTGCTAAGTCAGTAAGCCGCCACCTCCTACAGGCAGTCCCCCTGAATGCTCACACAGATCAAGGTCAGTTTTAAGACCATGGGGGCTTAGCTATACCTGCCTTGATCAAGAGTGACTTAGAAATACTGCATGATCTCACTTACAAGTGGAATCTAAAATAGTCAAACTCACAGAAGCGGAGAGAAGAATGGTGGTTGCCAGAGGATGGGAAGAGGGGACTATGAGAAGGAGCGAGGGCAAGGGGTTCAGAGTTTCAGTTATGCAAAATAAATAGGTTCTGGGGATGTACTGAACAGCATAGTACCTAGAGCTAATAATACCTACTATGTAACTAAACATTTCTAAGAGGACGGATCTTATATTAAGTGTTCTCTCTCTTTCTCTCTCTCTCCCCCCCATGTACACGCACATGCACACACACACACACACACACATTATAATAATGAAAGGGCAGAAGGAAGGTTTGGAAGGTGATAGATATATCTATGGCCTTGATGGGGATGTACATTTATCCCCAAACTTATCAAGCTGTACACATGAAACAAGTATCCCTTTTTACAAGCCAATCATACCTCACTAAAGTGATTTTTTTAAAAAAAGAATAACTTATGAAAATTAATTTTGGGGAAAATAAGTTATTTACCAAGTACATTCTGCGCAGTCACTCAAAGACCTTGGGAAGTCATTCCTACTATCTCCATCAACAAGCAAAGGCCAAGATGTCAGAAGGTGTAGTGACTTGCCCAAGGTCATGGAACTGGCGGCGGCAGAGCCAGGTTTCACAGAAGCCCCTACTCCTTCCACCAGCCCTGCCCACTCTGTGATATTTTACACCTTTCCCACAGATCACTCTCTGCCATGTATATGTCAGTCAGGGAGGACGGCCTCCCAGCTACACCTCTGAAGGTGGGGCTCAGTGGGGCTCCCACCACTCACTGCAGGGCATCACATGCCAACCTGCAGCAGTCCTGGGCCAGTCCCAGGGCATCTTGCATGTCCTGGGGAGGTTTATACCCCAGATCCTGCTCTCTAACCTAGTTCTCTCCACAAAGGACAACCAGAAATACAACCAACAAGCACTGCTTCCAGTCTTGAACAAACACCACCCAGGCTCAGCCATTGGGCTGTGGATGGATAACCTTATGAGTCGTGAGTTATATGTAAGTCAGGAATTGTCATCACCAGAGCTTTGCGTCTTCTCCGTTGTCTAAGGAGGAATGAACATTGCCTTCATGTGACTGGACCTGGAAGTGAGTACAGCTCTGTTCTGGGGTGTGCTTAAGCAACATACACAGCTGCCGCCACCAAGCATCCATTTGTCCAGGGCTTGTTCGGGGTCTAGGTAGGACTCTCAGGGGAGGGAGGACAACTTAGCACATAGCCCCAACTTGGAGCAAAAGGCAAGAATAAACCAAGAAGTTAGCAACCAATCCCAGGGATGGGACTCAGAATCCTCCAGAATGTTCTCAAGCCTAGCAAGTGGGCATGGAGGGCTCTGCACCCATGCACTCCTTACTGCAGGGTTCTCAGTTTGGGCACTGACACTTGGAGTCAGACAATTCTTTGTTGTTCCTGTGCATCATAGGATATAGGAAACTCAATGCCAGTGGAACCCCCCCTACCTGATGACAGAGAAGGATGCATCCAGACATCACCACGTGTCTCGAGTCCCCATGGAGAACTTCTGCTCTAACGGGTGCCACAAACTTAGGCCTGGTGTTTTCAGATCTTCCATCTCATCCTATCTGAATTTTTATGTGATATCTCAATTTTTAAATTTTGGCAACTATTTAAATTTTTTTAATGCTGTGAAAGCCAAAAAGCAAATGTGCAGGTCACTGGCCACAGCCCTCTGCTAAACCCAGATAGAAAATAAAAAAAGGACACAACCTACTTCTCAACAGGAGCTCCTGAGCTCCTTAAGAGCCCTGGGGGTGAGCCTCACCCAACCAAGATGGCAACAGATAAGGAACCTTAATCTCTGAGCTATATGGTCACCGTCAAATGGCTTTTCAAACACCCTCTCCCAGGAGCACAACTGACAGTCCCCTCCCCAGAAGCTTTCTAGGTACCTACCCCCACTTGCTCCTTCTCTCCCAAGACACACTCACTCTCCTGCTAATGTCCCCAAAGCCCAGGTCCCAAGCCTGCGCTGGCCTGTGAAGCCAGCATTTGTGAACCACTGGCCTACAGCACCAGTCGGGCCCTGGGCAGTGGCAAATCTTTCAGGGCCAACTTTCCCCCAGAAGACAGACCTCCCTATCTCCTAGCCCCTAGTTAAAGAACTTGATCTGAGCAAGTTTCCTGCACTTCGAGTGAAAATCTGGGTTACTAGGGGGAGGGCAGCGGAGAATCTAATAAATCTTAGAATATACTTCTTGGCTAAAGAAAAAAAAAAACACCTACTTACTGGTGTCATGAAACAACTTTCCAGCTCTCTCTGAAGAGAGCCGGGTTCAGAAGTTACTATTGTATTCAAGCTGTATTAAATCAAGCTGTGAGAAGCACCAGGGTTATGCTTTTAAAGAATGCCCTGAGCCAATTCTGATGTTTAAAGGGAAAAGGAAAAAGTTTCCAAGGCTTCCATAAATTCCGAGGAGAGGAAGTTTCAAACTTGGGTGTTCACAGTCCGTGGCCCCCACATGGAAACAGCTTGGTTTCATGTATTTGGTTTTACTGTTCAAACTTTAGGGTCTTTTAACTTTTTATTTTTACAGGGCTCAGAAGAAAAGGGAGAGGGAGCCATTTGCTCACTGAGTGCCAAAGAAAACCCCACACCTCCCTCAGCGGACCTCTGCCTGAGACGGCTGCAGGGCAGGGGCAGGGACGTGGGGCGGGGACCCCGGGCTCCTGGCACACCCCAGGCACTGCTTTTCCTGCCCATTGTAGGCCAGGCCTGCAAGGCCAGCTGCTAATTAGCTCCGACAAGATCAGTTCAGGCCAGAACTCTCGCAAGTGGAGACCAGGCAAGACCTTCCGTCACTTGGCTGGGGCTGGGCTTCGGCCACCGGCAGCAGGAGGAACAAAATGGAGAGTTTCCAAAAACAAGATGAGGCCCAGCCAAGACCCAAGGAATCCTAAATTTAGTCCCTGGGGGAAGACGGCTGCGTCTGCCCAGCAGGGCACCAGTGAGGTCCGGCATGCCTTGGAAATGTCAACCAAACCAAACAGGCCCTCCCAGGACACCTCAGCCCCAAGAACTGACTTCAAGAGGATCACCCTCGGTCAGGAGGGGTGACTCACATTCATATTTCCAATCCCCAGCCTCCACTCTCCAAGTGCTGCACACCTAGAAGGTGGCCCAAACAAGTGAAGTACACCTATTTGACGGGCGTGGAAACTGAGTCCCAAAAGAGGCAGTGGTGAGGGAGAATGAGCATAGGAGTCCTAAGTTTTGGCCCAATAGTGGGTTCTGTCACTCGATGCCCGTAAGACTTGGAAAGAGGCGCTTTGTCACTCAGAGCTCAGTGTTACTATCTGTAAAACAGGAGTGAGGATACCTACTTCAAAAAGTCTTGACAAGATACAAACAAAATCCCAAACTGTATGTATATATACATGTACTACACATACGTGTACACACACGTACATATGATATAAAGAGGCTCTCGGGCCATGCCCCAGACATATATAGTCGACAGCTGTTGTTTGTGCAGCACAGCGCCCCTCCCCATCTTGTAGTAACAACACCCTGACACCCCACCCTCCCTTTCCCCAGCCCCCATGGCTGAGGCCTTCCCCGTTTCCACGGGTTCTCAGACACCTAACTAACCAGGAGCTGAACCCAGGTTATTTACTGAATCTCCCAAGTTATCCTGATACACAGGAGGCAGTCTGAGGAACAGCTGCCAGAAAAACTCAGAGGCCGCTGGGAGAGGGGTTAACCCTCCAGGAAGCAGCACATCTGCAAAGGGTCTCAGATTCCAAAGGGCCGTCAGGATGGGACCCTCTTCCAGCCCTGAGCCACGACTGAGCTGAGACGCAGCATCCACGAGGGGAAGTACGAGGGGCAGAGACCCGGCAGAGTGGGATCTGGCTGCAGAAAGCACCCGAGGCCTTCCCAGGCAGCACCCGGCTCCATGCTGCAAAGGGGATTGGGGAGAGCCCAGGAACTCCAAGTGGCCTTGTTCCTGATGGGAGAGGGAGAGGGGGAAGGGCGGGGAATGTCCACCTGCCCACTGGGTAACTTCAGCAGAGGAGGTCTCCACAGCAACACTCCAGCTGGAGGGCGCAGGGGGATGCCAGACGGATGGGGATTGGGTGGTGCCGAGGCAAGGGTGGGGGTTTTCCAGAAGAGAAGAAAATAACAAAGACCTTTCCATGATGGGAAGGTTTCCAGAAAGGACCTTTCCCTCTTGGAGAGAACAGTAATTTGCCATAAGAGCAGCTTCACTGAGCAGCTCGTCACACCAGACCACATGAGTTCACATGCAAGATCTTACCAAGCTCCCACACCAACCCCATTTGACAGATGAGAGACCGAGGCCTCCAAAAGATGAGGAAACTGCTAGAAAGATGCACAACTGCTAGGTAGCTGGCCCAGGGTTCAAACTCATGTGACTCTAGAGCCCACTCTCCAACACTTGCACGGGGCAGGTCTGTACCCCTTCTCACCTCAATGTCCTCTGGGGTCAGCAGAGACTGGTTTTGGACCCCCTCTGTCTGACTCAGACATACTCAAGCCCCAACGTTGCACTGAGTCTAAGCTGGTTAGGAAAAGGAATCGCAGGGGAGGTGAGCGTTCACTTTTAGGGACGGGCAAGTTGGTGCAGAGGATTCCCTGTCCCCCGGGATCCCCCAGCAGATCCCTTGAGTGCAAGAGCACAACGGATGGGGCAGGGCGAACCATCTCCCCACACACAGCCTTCCAGCCAACCCAACCAACAGACGGGGTTAATTCCCAAAAGATCCAAGATGGAAACAACTCAGAAGTGCCTCAGTCCAACTGCCCTCACCCTCTAATTTACAGACAGGACAGCTGAGGCTCAGAGAGAGAAAGGCACTGGTCCAAAGCAGAGCAATTCCGTTCCGAGTGTGAATGGGGCCTACTATGTGTCAGGTACTGTGCCAGGCCCTGGAGCTCCAGGTGCTGCCAGCCCTGCCTCTTGCCACCACTGAGCTGCTTGTTCCAGCGTGAGGTGAACAGTAACCCAAGCCCCACACAGATAAGTCACAAATGATGATGGTGGCGAATACCCCAAGAAGCGGAAGGAGCAGGGAATTAGGAGACGGAATCACAGCCTCTGGAAGACTGCTCTGAGGCGCACGTGGATGCCAAGGCCTGAAGGGTGAGCAGGGGAGAACCCGGCAAAGAGAACTGGGAAGCAGTGGGATCAGGATGTACAAAGGGCCCGAGATGGGAGTGTAACGGGTATGTTCCAGAAAGGACCGGGATGGCTAGAACAGAAAGAGTGGGGGGAAGGGAAAGAGCAGGAAAGGGCAGATTGTGCTGTCTGTAGACTACAGAAAGGAACAGAGATGTTCCTCGAGGGGCATGGGAAGTCACAATGGAGATTCCAGAAGGAGAGTGATGTGATCCCATTGGATCACAGGCCAGCCTGGCTGAGACACACACAGAAGGTGAATCGAGGCTGTGGGAGGCCTCCGGGGGCAGCAGGATGGTGGCCCAAAACAGGTGGGGACCATGGTGAGCCATGGACAAGTCTGAGACTCAGAGTCACAGAACTGACAAAAGTGCCCACAATCTGGTATCTCAGGGGAGGGGGGAAGTTGTAGAGAACAACCCCAGGCTGTGACCTGAGCCACAAGCAAATGAGAGCCTTCCTGGACCCAGAGGGAGTTCGCAGGTTGATAAGGAAGGTAGTTTCAGACAGGTCATGTTTGGGTGTATAGGCGACAGGGACTAGAGGATCCTCAGTCTTAGACTACTTTAGCTCCCAAGACCCCACCAGCCCCCACAGCCTCCACGTACACAGACCCTGGTTCCACGTGGCAGTGTGTCATGGAGTCATCCTTGTCCTGGCCATGCTGCCGACCTGCTTCTCTCCCGGTCATCTCTACCTACAGAACACAGACCCTCAGCCTCTACAGCCCTCAAATAGTGATCTCCCAAAGGAAAATTTGGGGTTTTTACTAGAAGACTGCATCTGCAGTCCCCAGGCCAGGGCCTGTGTCACTGACAATTTCTGAGGCCTCAAAAGAGAACTTTAATCCAATTGTCTGTATCGGGCAGTCATGGGCAGCCCTTCCTCCTCCCCTACCCTTCCCCTAACTCTTCCTTTGAAGGCAGCCCCAGGGAGGAGCTGCCCAACACAGCCCAGCCCTAACCACGGACTCCCGTGCACCCAGGAGGGTTTGTCCTAAACCAGGAGGGTCGCCCTAGTCCTCAGCATAGAGCTCACCCAGTGCCTGCACTGTGTTGGGAGCCACATCTTTCCCACCCCCAAGCCACGTCCCACACTCAGCACAAAGTGCTGCAAGGATGCTACAGCCCTCCCGGCAAGACATTTTCCAGATGGAAAATCTGAGGCTAACGGATGCTATGGTCACTCCGTAAATTCTGGAAGTGGAAGTCCTACCCATTCAGCCTCCAATGGTCATGCTTGTTACACAGAATGTGAGTAGCAGTGACTGTCCCATGTTTTGCCTGCCTTCTGTGTTCCACAGGCATTCTCATCGCATTCACACAATAGGTTGGAGGCTAAGTGCCATTCTGACTCACATTTTACAGATGAGGAAACAGAGGCACAGAGAGGCACTTGCTCGAAGGTCACATAGCTAATAAGTGGCAGAGCCAACATCGGCATCAGGCCTGGCTGTCTCTGGAGCTGAGGTAGTGCTGGGCAGTTTTCCTTATCTTCCCACCACACACAGCCTATTTACACATTTCTCATCACCCCACCATGAAATGTTAAGACCACAGATATTTTGCATATCTGTTTATACACTGTACGTATGTCTCTGTTTGATACTTAGAGTGAGAATTTTTTTTGCTCCTTCAAAAGCCAGCTTTTGCCTCCTTGGGTACAATGTCATCCTCACTGAGAATGGTCTTGAGTCAAGTCTGGTGCTGTCCAGCAGGAACAGAAGACAAGTCTTACATGTCATTTTAAATGTCCTTGGTAATCCCATTTTTTAAAAGATGAAATTAATTGTAATAAATGTTATTTAAGCCACTATATCCAAAATACTGACATTCCATAGTATTATCATATGTGAACATTTAAAAAAAATTATTAATAACAAACTTTACATTCTTTTTTTCTACACTAAGTCTTTGCAAACCCCTGTGTACCCACAACCCAGACCAACCTCATCTCAGATGCTCAGTAGCAGCATCAGGACAGAGGCTACCACAGTGGACAGTGCCCATTGAGTTCTGACCACTCCACCCAAACAGTGTCATGCATCTTCCCAAGAGTGCCCCAAAATCAAGCTCTCAGAGTTTTCTCCATCTGGGGAACACCTCAGAGTCTCTACTGCTCCTAACTAGTAGGTTCCACTTGGTTTTCGGGACCTGCTGTGGGCAGGATACCACACTAAGACACCTTTAAGGAGCCACAAAGATTAGCACAAATCAGCATTGACCCTCAAGCAGCTTGTTATCTAAATGGGGGGAGCAGTGTATTCTCCAAGCCCTCCTGCACACCAGGCTCTGAGGCTTCCCACCTATGACCTTTAATCTTCATACCTACCCTAGGAGATGGTCCTACCATCCCACTTTATTGATGAGGAAACAGGCCTGGAGAGAGCATGGATCTTGCCTAGGGCTCACTTATCTGACTTGGCCAACCCAGAGCAGAATAAAGACAGTGTCAGCAAAGCCATGTGAAAGCTTTTACCAATGAGGAGGGCAGCTTCAGGGAAGGCTGCAGGGAGGGGGCAGATGAACATGGAGGTAGCATGAGAAGGAAGAAGGAAACAGAGATCTGAGGATAAAGCAAGGGATGTGCAGGGCGTGCAGAAGCAATGGTTCGTCCTGATGGGTGGGGGGAACACAGGCAGAACCCTGGAGCCAGGAAGAGGCAGGAACTTGGGACGCCAAGATGCCTTAGCACGCAGCCCATGCACAGGGCATGGCAGGAGAAGAGTCCAAGTTCAGTCACCTAGTCATGGAAAAGCATGCACTGCCCAACCCACAGGCCCTCATGCCAGCGGAATTCGACTTCCCAAAATATTTATCAGAAGGCTCTGGGCACAGACTCCGTTCTGTAAACTTGGATGCCATTCCAAAGCTGGAGCGATAGATCTCCCAGAGAACAAGATAAACTCTCACTCACATTCTAAATACTGAAAGGGAGGTGGGGAAGAGAAGGAAATAAATCAGCCTCCTCCTATCGCTCGACTTAAAAGGGATGGTGGTCAGAAGCAAGAAGGCTGCAGCGGGCGGCATCCTTATCAGGCACACAGCCCCTCCAGACACAAACAAATCTCTGGCAGGCATCCTTCCACGTTGGGGTGGGCAGGATGGAGAGGTCAGGCCCATCCTCCTTGATGCGATCAAGCCAATGCTCTCCTCCTGACTTTCAGGAGAGAACAGGCCCTTCCATGAATGGAGGTGCTGACTGAGCTCAAGGAATGAGGCCCACGAATGTCCAACTTGCTCTGGCACCTCCAATTCAGGTCTGCCATTCATATGCACCAGGAAAGGAAACTGAGAAAAGAGCTGGTTCAGGAACGAATGAGGGAAGGCCGTCTCCCTGACTCCCAACAACCACCACCGACATCATGGATTGAGTCGACACACAAGCGCTTAATGATGGCCTTACTTAATCTTCATGACAAGCCCAGGAGGCAGGTACTGCTGTTATCCCCAATTTACAAATAGAAAAGCCAGAACCCCATGGTCGGTAATGAGCAGATCCAGCTCTGACCCAGACTTTCTGGGTCTCTAGCTAGGCACCCACACACTGGTATTCTACCTCTTGTTTCATGCCCTTTTGCCAGGCAGCCCTAGGCTAAAGTTCAACACCGACTCCTCCCTTCCCTGTTCAACACCCTTAGCCTTCCTTCTGCCTGCAAAATGAGCCCAAAGTCCCCAGGGAGGGTTAAAGGGGGGTGGGCGGGTGCTCCAGAGGTCCCCAGCCATCTCGTGTCACCTACTCCCAACTCTAGAAATGTGGCCTGGCCTCTCAAAGGGCCCATCCAAAAAGCGGGCTTTATAGCATAATCTTTTCCTCCCACAGAACGTGAGAATAAAGGGCTCTTTGCTTGTCTCCTGAAATAACTGGCTCTCACCATAAAGCAATCTTCTGCCCAGTAAAAATATTTCTGTAAAACTTGGTAACTCTATCTGCGGTTCCTTTTCTGAAAGTCAAAAATCTTGGAGAGTGAAATATGGCAGGGGCCGACTTTATGACAAGCTCATGAAGTCATGTCTACCCGAGACGTTCCCTCCTCAATGCTGTGATTAATTTGCTGTTAACCACAGGGACTTTGTGTCTTAATACACTCAAAGCAAAGCCCCAGTTCACATTTCTACCAGGACAATGCCCACCACCCCAGACCCAGGCCATACAAAAGGGGACCGGGAATTACTCAGCTGAGGGAAGGGGACTCCTTCAGGGGGCCATAATGCGCAAGGGAACTGTCACCTGTGGCCTGTCCTTGGCCTGGGAAGAGATGGAACTTAGAAAAAAAGCGAGGGGTACCCCAGGACCAGAGTGTAAAAGGACTCCCAACTAAACCAAATAAACTCCAAGATGCCTGGATGAGCCACTGAGGCCTACCTAGGGCCTAGCTTTTCCATTTGCAGCTGGGGAAGAATCACCTCAGGAGACTCCTAGGCAAACACATGAGACATCCCCTCTGAACCTCTTCATCCAGCCCCTTACCAGGTGCTGTTTTAGGTCCCAAAGAGATGGAGGTGGGACTACTGGGAATCTTCCAGAACACATCAGCAGCTCCAGAGCCCCTCGAGAGCTAACAAGTATATCTACTGGGCACTTACTGCATGCCAAGCCTTAAATGGCTACGTATATTATTTTACTTAATCCTACAGACAACTCTAAGAGGTGGGCATTCTGTTCCTCACTCCACAGGTGAGAAAACCAAAGGTCCAGTGTTAGCACAGGTCAGTGTAAATCTGGGTCTGAAGTCAGGTCCAAAGCACTGCAACGCCTTGAATTAGAAGAAGACCCACATGGGGAGGGGAAGTGAAATGATGTAGTGAAGCTAAAAGAAAATACCAGACAGGAGTTCCTAACTGGGAGCTATGAGTTCTGGAATGAGAGTTAAGGATTAAGAGTATTTACCTAAGGAAAGTGACACTATGGGATTCTGTGGATCCCCAAAAGGGCTTGTCACTTAAGAATCATCAACCTGTGATCATCATGGAAAGGCTAGAAGCTTGAAAGAAGGCTGTGACCCACGTGGGCTGCATGGAGGAGGTAGCAGACCACCCAGCTCTTCCAAGATCCAACGGCAATGAGTGGTTCTCCCCAGAGGTCAGCTACCTGGCAGCCCTGTCCCCACCCATCTTACAGTTGCCGGCCAGAGCCTTGTTCCAGGGACAAGGCTGTCCACAGCTGTCAGTTCCATCCCCACAGCAGGCATTCTACAGTCCACTCCTCACAAGGTGATCCCTCATTAGAGAGGTTCAAGGGGTGGTGGGGAAGGAGGTGGTCCCAGTCTCCACTCCAGGGTAGGCATGTGACCCAGGACTGTCAGAGGCACAGGGACCGGTTCTGGAATGGGACTCAAGTCAAAATAATGAGATCCTGGCCTAAGATTTTGCTGGAACATTCTTTACAGCTGAAGATGGAGCCTGGACTTGCTGAGAGCCAAACTGCCACTACCTGGGGAGAGTCTGCCTGAGAGTGAAGCCGACTCAAAAGATCCCAGGCTCAGACTGCTGTTCTGGAACACAGTTTAAGCTCCAGGATCCTACTGTACTTGAAGTCAATGTCCCAGTTCCATAAGCCAATGACCTGACTTTGTATAAAACAGCTGCCCAAAGGATCCTGATGGAGCCACAGAGAAATGTCTCACCCACTTCACCACAAACTCCCTTGAAGCCGCTTCCCTCCTGGATTTTGTAGATACCATCCAGGAGGAAAACTCTGACGTTGACAGAAAAACAGCAGAGCCACACCTGGAGGTCACATCAGTGTGTATGTCAGGCTGGGTGTGGAGGGGGGGCGGGGCAGGGCAGAAGCACAACTACAGAAATGTACACCATTGATTGAAAGCCAACTATAGGCAAAAACCACAGGCCATCTGAATGTGTAGCAATAGGGAATCAGTGCAATAAGTGATGGTCCATCCTTAAAACAGAGGGCTCGACAGCCACAAAGAACAGTAAGATTATATGCACAGTTAAAAAAAAAAAAGAAGCTAGGTGCTGAACCAGATGTATGATATGAATCTAAGTTAAAAGAAATGTTTAAGGTCTATATCACTTTTTTGTGGCTTTCCACCTTAAACGAATTTTTCAACTAGCCTACAAATACCAATGCTTCCTGGTCTAGTTGGCCCAGAGGGTTCTACCATCTTTGCAGGGATAAGCGTGCACAGACACAGAGCATGGCCAGAAGCATCTCGGGGAACATTCCATCATCTGAAAACTCTACCGGACAGCACAGCCTGGAGGTACTTTTAACATCGCCTTCTTCCTTCCAGTTCTGCAAGGAAGTACCTGGCAGCCCTTTAAAGAGAGGCCAGGTAGCAATAGCTGCCAGTCTCGTTCTAAATCCACTTGAAGGTTTAAGTAGCCACAGCCATGGGGAGATGGGAAGAGACAGAACCACTGACTGCAAGTTTGTCATGAGTAGTGAACTATGTGGCTTCTCCACAGGGTCGCTCATCTGATCCCACTGCTCCACGGATGGGGAGAGCAACCCCTTTTCAGCCCTTCCCACTCCCGCACCTCCCATCACCTCTCCTTCAGGGTCCAGTCTGACCAAATGTTGCTCGGTACAGCGAGGTTCTCAGGCTTGGGGAAGCCCAAGGACTCTGCATTTTAAACAGCACCCAGGAGGTGCAGAGGTAGGTGGTCCTCCAGTCATACCCCGAGTCCTCCCCAACCACACACACTGTCCAGTTACTGTCTCCTCTCCCTCTACTTCTGGGAAAGCTGCTCCTTAGCGTTGCCTACACTTCTCCCATTCACTTTTAGAATGCATTGGTTCTTTGAAACATATAGAAAAGACCAGGTACAGTGGCTCACATCTGTAATCCCAGCACTTTGGGAAGCCAAGGCAGGAGGACTGCTTGAGCCCAGGAGTTCAAGACCAGCCTGGGCAACATAGCAAGACCTCATCTCTATAAAAAAACTAAAAAATTAGCCAGGTGTGGTGGCTTTTGGCCCCGTAGTCCCAGTAACTGGAGAGGGTGAAGCAGGAAGACCATCTGAACTTAGCACATCGAGGCTGTGGTGAGCCGTGATCACACCTTTGCACTCTAGCCTAGGTGACAAAGCGAGACTCAGGCTCAAAAAAAAGGAAAAGAAAAGAAAGATAAATGCATAAAGCAGCACATGCTCATTAAAAAAAAAAGTTAAATGACATAGAAACATACAAGGTGAAAAATGAGACTGCACTCCTCCTAGCCAGTGTCACCTTCTAGATTCTCTGGGCACCTGCAATACAGAAAGAGAGGGACATGAACAGGCTTTGGTGCACTGTGAGAAATGAGGCCACACCTGCCAGAGTTTTGCACTTGCTCTGTGCACTCAGTAGCATTTCAGGGCTGCCTTCCTGTCAGCACAAGAAGCCTTACTCGCCCTGCACTATCTTGTAAAGGTGGACAATCAAAATGGCACACATTTCTCATTCTTCCAAATAATGCAGCCGTGAATGTTCTTGAAAGTGTTTGCTACTGCTCAAGTACAGGTGTTTCTCAGGCCCCTCATGTCCCAGTCAAGTCTTGCCTCTACTGTCACTTGGCCAAGACAGCTCCCGCCAAATCAACTGTGACCACCAGGATCCTAAACCCAGTGGCTACCTCTCAGTCCTTTTTTACTTGCCCCTCTCAATAGCTTTCTCCCAGGAGACCCCTACTCCCTGGCACACTATGTTGATGGCCCCCAACAAGTCCCACTTCCCAATATTTAAGTTCCTCTGTGGTCCCGTCCCCTCAGTCTGGGCTGAATCTACAATCTGCTTTGATGAAGAGGCTCAGGTCTCATTCCAGGCCTGAACCTTAGGAAGGCCTGGCAGTTCCCATTTCTGCACTCTTGGGGAAGATAGCCACCACGCAAATCCGATGACCCTGAGACCACCCCACTCAATGAAAGCTATTGAGAGGGGCAAGTAAAAAAGGACTGAGAGGTAGCCACTGGGTTTAGGATCCTGGTGGTCATAAGGCAAGACCTTCTAGAAGAGAACCAAGGCCCCAGACACAGCACCCTAGAGGAGTTGTCACCCTCAGACCCTAACTATTAGAGCTACCTAACTATGCGACATGGAACCATAGACCAGTTGCCCCTCCCAGGCTCTGCCCAGGTGCACACTCTTAAGCAAGTCATAAGTGATTAAGTCACTATGTTTTGGACATTTTTTTCACAGCAATAGAAACAAAGCACCCTACTTTTCTTCAATACACATCTCAAAGGAAGAAGCAAAGGCCAGGAAAGGCCACGATAACTAGCCAACAGCTGAGGTGGGGCCACCCTCAGGCTCAGGGTTCTCAGCCCAGAGATCTGTCCAGTCTCCTAAGACTCAGCCATGCTTCCTCCTGAAATGTGGCTGCTGCAGCTCAGGCTCAGGTGGAGATTTCTCAGGCAAGAAGCCATGGGCCCATCCTCTTCCCATCTTTCTCTTCATCCTCCTAAGCCAAGGGAGTGTGTCAGCGAGACAGCACCCACAGCAGTCCTGGGAGCATCTTCCCAGGCCAAAAAGTCAATAATCCAAATGGCTCTGAAGTCAAGAAAGAAAATTGAGGCACAGAGGTGAGGGCACTTGCTGAGGCCACACCCTAGTGAGAAGTCAAGCTAGAACTTGAAGCCAGACACTGGGGCTCAGGACCCGCACCAGCGACCCACGCCAATGTTCTCCTAACACTTCGATTGTGACTCGTAGCAGAAATTACATTTACCATAAGTCTCAGTGTATATGGGCTCGGGTGTAAATCTGTGTGTGTGCACGTGTGTGTATATGTGGTGTGTGTGTGTGTGTGTGTGTGTGTGTGTGTATTTTATAACTAAAACATAAAGTTACACAAAACAATATTTACTCTTACTCAATGCGATATTGTCTCATAATTTTACTTTTTTCTATTTTTTTAATGCTGGTCACTAAATCGATGCCATGAACCATGAATGGAGTTGAAACACACGGTCTAAAAACATGAAACACAAAATCCTCATCTATACGCATTTAAGATGGCTCTAAAATCAGATTGACCTGAGCTTGAATCTTGCTGGAGCAAGCCTCCACTTCCACATCGAGTGGCCTTGAGCAAGGTGGTAGCCTTCTTTAAAGCCTCCGTTTTCCGAAGGGTAAGTGGTGCCGTGAGCACTGAGCCGCGTGGACAGCCCTGGTCTCGGGGCCTGGCACACAGCAGACACGCTACCAACAACAGCCATGCTGCCATTGCTCCTGCTTGGGCTGCCGCACAGGGTTCAGCACAGGGCTGTGCACACAGTGGGCAGTTGAGAGGCACGGTTGAGCCTGCATCCACAGAACAGAGAAAGGAGGTCCCTGCCCAGGACGGACCGAGGCAGCGGTGCCTTTGGGCTTTCTAGGACAGAGGAGCAAGAAGAGAAAGTCCCCAGCGCCCGCTGAAAAGGCACCTTTGTTCCTGGTTTACGGCAGCTTTCTTCAATCCTCCTTTTGCCTTTGAAGGGGAAAGAAGGGTAAGACAACAAAGTCCAGGTCAAAAACTGCCCCGTGACAGGCTCCCTCTGGAAGCTCGGCACGAAGTGGGCAAGACACCACTCACCAGCATCCCAGGCCCAGTTAGTGGCGTCGCCACAGGAGATCTCTGGGCGAGGGGCCCACCAGCCCACATGGCCCACTGAAGTTAGAAAAACATCCTCAGACCTGAGCCCGTGTGGGAGGCTGTGGCCTGAGAGGAGACAAACCCAGCCTGCCAACAGGGGCCCTTTATACTCTGCCTCCACCTTCCCTGGGGCCCCAGCTCCCAACTCAGGGTCAGGGGCTTGGGCAGCGCATGGCAGCAGTCAGTCAGCGTCAGGATGACACTATTGCTTGCGACTGAGAGCTCCTCCTCCCTACCTGCTCCCACCTGGCCAGGAAGCTGGAGTGCAGACAGCAACAGAACCTCACGGAAGAAGACTTGCAGGGGACAGATGGGCTCGCAATGGTTGCCACACTAAGCAGCCCCATCCCCACAGGCACCACCCACTCCCCCTGCTGGACCACATATTTTCATCCTAACAGCACAGAGACTAGAACCAGGTCTTAGGCCAGGCCCCCGGAGCGGGAGGAAAACTTTCCCCTTCCACCAGTCATGCAGCCTCTGGCCTTTTCATGGCCCACGTCCTTCGACCAAATGCTTTTAATAACCCTTTCGTCATCTACCTATTTCCTATGTACTCTTTGGGTCTCCACAACGTCCATGTCACTCCTAATCCAGAGTAGAATCCCCTTATTCTCCATCCCCACGCCCTGTTCTCTCCCTTCGCCACACCAGCCACGGCAGCATACTGGCACACATCTGGATGGCCACTACCAAACAACGTTAAAAAGCTGCAGGACGGGAGGAGGCGTGGGGAAAAAAAAAAAAAGCTGCAGGAAGAGGGGCCTGAGTTCACTCTGCAGACATGCACTCAGTTCCACCCTCACGACAACTCCAGAAGGTAGGAACTATTATTCCACCCATTCCACAGATGGGAGTCAACCCTTGGCCCAAGGCCACCAGCTAGGAAGAGGTGCACCTGAGACTTAGACCCAGGAAGTATGATTCTTCAAGTTCTAACCACACTTCTGGTACCTTCTACATACACAGGCTGGTCTTCAGCATAAGGACGCCCAACCCACATCTTCCCTGTGCCTACCCCATCTCCCCCCACACTTGCTCCTACCAAACTGGAACTTACTGTCCACGACTTCCCAACACTGGCGTGGGCTGCACCTTCAGCCCAAATGCAGCCTGAGCCTGGCTCTTCCTGGCTGGGAGAGTGACTTTAAATTGCTAGGCCCATCTCCTCACCTGCACAATGGGGGCACCACAGAGAATGCAGGTGCCAGGGTGCAGTCAGAGGATGCACAGAAAGCCTCAGCACACGGCTTAGCACCTGCAGTGCTCACTGCGTGCACTGTCACCACTAACACACCCCACCGCCTCCACCATCAGACTCTCAGAAGTCTAAGTCAGCAATCACAAGCCATGGTCCGTCAGCCAAGTCCAGTTGTCTAGGGTACCCAAAGAAAGTGTTTCTACAAATTTTAACTGGCTGACAATAATTTTTTAAATTGGAAAGACTTCACATAAAAATCCAGATGACTGAATTCTCTGAACGACCAGACGATGTGGCAACGCCCAGGACGATTCCACGTGGCAGTGGGTGGCTGGGGCTGAGTGACACTGCCCCCTGGAGGCAGGGTGTGTGCTCCCCGGGAAGCCCCAGTCCCTACCTCTCCCAGCTGTCTCCTACCCAGTCTGCTGCATTCATTCATATGACTGACGCCAATCTCAGTCTTACCATCCTTCAAAGCCCTCCTCACATACCCACCTCCTTCAGAAAGACCTCCCCAGATCTCTATGGCCCTGTGCCTCTCTTACGCTTTCAGAACTCTCATAGCTAACTCGTACTGAGCAACTCCTGTGTGTCAAGCCACTAAAATAAGTTTACAGTTTGAGTCCTCACAACCACAGCAGGAAGTGGGTACTATCATCAACCCCTTTAAAGATGAGGACACTGAAGCACAGAGTCGAGTGCCCCACTCGTTCCCTGCACCACTGTGTGCTGCTCTCTGCCCCAGGAAGCCAAGCTTGTGAGCAACTCACAGGGGCTTCCTTGCCTGCTGGTTTCAGGATTCAGTCAATGGGAACCCCTGGCAAGAGACTGGAGAATGGGAAGAGAGAGAGGCTGGGTTGTTTCTTCCCCACCCCTCGCTACTTCTGCACTACATCTCTAGTGCAGTAAATCTTCCATGGGGACAGCTTCTGCCTGGTCTCCCCAACTCCTCAGCTCAGTTCCTGCCAGGATATAGGAACACTACACACTCCCTGGGCCCTTTCTGCCCTAGACACAATAACAGTTTCCCACTGTTTCTAGTCCCTGGGTGCCTCAACACCCCATGTGGCTTCCTCTCGCCCTGCTCACTAGCCTCTGGGTGCTCTGGAAGTCTTTGCTAGAGAGTATCTGTTTCCACGTACCCTCTGGCTGACGCAGAGGCTCGGCACTAAACCCAAGAGGTCCTACAGTTAGAAAATGTGCTGCCAGGATTTGAACCCAGGATGCTGAGCTCCAGAGGCCCTGCTCTTTAACCTGACATCCTACGCTGTTTCTTCCTGTCTCTTGTCTGCCTGTAGCCTCCTCAAGGTCCCCTGGTGGCTCTCAGAGAACTGAGAGTTATGCCTGGCCCAATGCAGCAACTGTAGAATCTCTCACTGATCCTCAGCACCGTCTGTCACTGGACTCCTCTTTATCCTCCAAATATGTGGACAAGTGAGAGAGCACCTGCAGTCTCTTCCCCCTGCACAACAGATCATGGGTCACCTCTGCCCTGCTAGCCCGTCACACAGGGCCTGCCACTTGTCTCTCCTCTGGGCAAAGACCCAGCTCTGCAACATGGCTGAGAAAGGCCCAAACCAGGACCCTCTTGAGCCCACTGAACCTCAGTCAGCATCTCAAACCACCCTCGTCACTACAGGGCTTTCTAACATGCTGCCAGTCCACCTGCCAAATGCTCACACCATTCCTACACATCTCCACCACCCTCCCTCATCCACCCTCAGGTCTCTGCTTAAACCACATTTCCTCTGAGACCACCTCTGACCCTAGACCAGCTGGAACTCCCTGGAGCTTCCAGGCCCCACAGAAGGTTTCATAACCTTCCCTTAGCGAGACCCCCATGCCTCAGTATTTCCCAAACTTTATAAGCCAGCCTAACTCCCCCACACAAAGAGCCAATGTAAAACAATGCATAACAAATACAACTGCATTTTACAAGAGTAATCTATCAAGACAAAGGGATTTAGTTTCGGGGTGCCAAGAAGGCCAAACAACAGGAAATCTAGCAGTGTAAATCCAACACACAAAGCACACATCACATCAGCAAAGAATGATCCCTTCCCTCGGCACCCCAACAATATTTGATAAAATTCAATCATTAATCCTGATCGTAAAAGTTTTAGCAAGCCAGGAGTTGAAGAAAGCTTTCTTCACCAGGTAAACAGCAAACACCATACTCAGTGATTATTAAACAGTGTGAGAGATTCTAACCAATGCAACAAGAGAAGAAAAACAGGTGAGAGGCAATGATGAGGTTAGTTCCACTAACACTGAGTTCTGCAAGGCAGGAATTACATCTTCCTCCTCGTTTCCACCACACCCTAAACACAGCGCTCAGGATCAAGAAAGCAGTCTAATGTCTGTGGAATGAGCACCTACCCAGAGGAGTTCTGATCCCTGTTCCACGTTCTCAAAACACCAGAACATTTCCGAGACACAGATCACAACTTAAACTGTACAGTCTATTTACTTAAAATTTCGCCTTGCTCTAGTAGACGGAAACAAGGACGCTGCTCTACTTATAGAGCAACACAATCCTGGACTAAAGCAGGTACTCCCAGAGCAGACACGTGAAGGACTTGAACACAACACACTCCATTGGCAGTTGCAACATCACAACGATTTCATCCCACTTCTCAGCTAGAAAATCCAAGGCCAGGGGGCGGGGGCTTCAGCTGATGCCAGCCACCATGAAGCCCATCCAGGACCTTGGGGTCCTCTGAAAGGTGTCAGCCACACACAAGGCCACACACACACGCCACAGCCCATGGGGCTCAACACATGAGTTAAGTGAAGCCCAGAGCAATTCTTCAGAGCCCTCTAAACAAACACATGCCCAGGACCCACCCCACTGGCAGGAGCTTGTGGGTGGGTGCCTGCTCTGAGGCTAAGGATGACTTCAGTGGAGGGACTTAGGCTTTCCTCCCAAAGCCCCATGACTGGTGCCCACATGGGTAAACAGCCCCCTCTGCTTTCCTAGGAAGCCCTCAAAGAATTACTTATGTCTCTGGAAGTGCTTGTTTATAAAAGGTTCTCCACCCCACCTGGGTTTGGCAGGCGCAGGGCATCACCCGGCTGACTGTGGGGAGTGACAGGCTGGCCTCCAGCCCCTGAAGGAACTCGGCCATTCTTCATGCGGAGAGGCTGAAGCCATAAAGAAGCAGGCAGCTTCCCAGGATAAACGGAGCAGGGTGACATCAAAGTCCTCCTTCCAGATTAAACAACTGAGGCCTTCAGTTCTCTCTGGCATTTCTTCCAGGATATTCTGGGCTACTGCCTCAGTTCTCCCTCTGATGGAATGGCAGATATTTTATTTGTGAGAGACTGAATTTTTTGCTTCTGCAGGGAAAGGAGGTGAGGGAGGAGGAGGGGGCAAGGGGAAGGGAGAGCGAGAGGAAGAGAAAGGACATCAGTGAGAGACAAGAGCCTCAAAAAGAACACGAGTGAGCGAGAGAGGGGAGTCGGGAGGAATCCAACAAGCGACCTAAAAATTCCAAAAGTTTCTAAAGCAAAGCGTGTTGTGAATTCATAGCCATCGAGCAAGGCTGCAGGAGCCCCCGAGCTGGGAAGATTCTAGGGTATGTCCCATGAGCCACTGCATGAATCCCCTGACCAGAGGGTCACTTTGCATGCCCCTTCCTTCAATAGGTGGGTTGAACCAGCACAGGGGACCTCTTCCCCCAGGCACAGGGACTGCAGTCCTGACACAGGTCCCTGCAACTGGCTTGTCACTGCCTCTGTCCCCTGGCCTTCTGGATGCCTCCCTCTGCCCTTGAGCAGCCCATCCCTCCCCCACAAGCCCCCATACCCACCATAGCACAGCAGCAGAGTCACCACCCCATTTAAACACTGGCAGCCCATGCTGCTCCATCCCACACACCTGTCCAGAGGGACAGGTAGTTCAAACATGCCAAGAGCCATCAACATGTGGGGCTTCCCAAGACAGTGCCAGGAAAGACTGCCAGTCCCCACGGGCCACAGAGTCATTTGGAGCCCACAGTCCCTTCTCTGCCACCCAATTCCACACAGAAGCCTCCCTGCAAACCCCACCTTCCCATCTTCCAAGGGCAACTGTGAGCCCGGGGCCCTGGCAGATCCTGCCCTTTAGAGCTCCTCGCCAGTGTCAGCATCCACAAACGTGCGTGTGTCCCCATTTCTTGGTCTCCTTCATCAGACTGGAAGCCACAGGAGGACAGGGGCCATGTCTCTTTTATTCTCCACTGTAACCCCAGGGTCTGGCACAGTCAGGGAATTATTAAGTAGTAATTAATATCAATTCATTATTGATCATAATGAAACCATAATTAAGCTGAGTGCCTGAAAGAAAAGGTCTCATTCCACTCTTCCACTCTGGACAGTGGGAGCCGGGAAATGACAGAACTTAGAAGTAAGAGTAAAGGGGAGAAGCTGACCAGAGAAGAGTAGCTGGGGAAGGAGGAGGCAGGGAGGATGACGTAATCCATCTTTCTCCCTCCCTTCCTCCCCTCCCTCTTTCCTTCTCTTCCTTCCTTCCTTCTTCCCTTGGAGGCTGAGTGCCTACTCTATGCCCTGTGGATACCACAGGGAAGGAGGTTTATTCAGAAAGTGGTCCGTCATTGCTGACAGTTCAGTCCTGATGCTTTAAGCCCCCATTGGGACAGTTGGGTCACTGAGAGTGTGCCTGAGCTTCCTGGTACAAGTAGAAACACTGTCTGCCCATCCATCCATCCCCACCTCCTCTCCTCACGTCCGACATCCACACTGGGTAAGGGGAGAAAATCTCCCTCAAGTTCTAGTATCCTGTGGGACATGCAGGGGATGCCTCCTGGATTCAACTTTCCCTGAGTTTTCTACAAAAATGTGAATGTAGAGGGAGTGCTCCTGAATTCTAGAGAACAGAATGTACACCCAGCCTGGCTCGGGAAGATCCAGCCTCGTTCTCAAAGAAGAAAAGTTTCAAAGGGAGAACAAGACATTCCTTGAAGCCTCTACCAGAGACCGCATCACAAAGACGCAATAAAGTTCTAAGAAGATGACACCTTTGCTGTCCACCCACCCATCCTGAGGGACCCAGACCTACTGAAAACCAGCAGCCCCAGCTGGCACTCTTCCCAGCCCCAGCTCTCCAGGGCTCTGCTTCCCATTGCCCAGGAGGAAAGACAGCAACTGGGCTGGGCCATGGGGCTGGCCTTGCACTCATGAGCAGAGGAGACCCTCCCTGGAGAACTTGAAACATGCCAGCAAGCAGAGGCCGAATGCCTCCACTCTGAGTCCTTCCCCAGCCTCAAAGCAAATCATCTTTTAATTCTGAAACACCAAATATTTAATTTATGCTCTACCTCAAATGTCAAGCCCACCTCCCAGCACATAGCTTTGAAACCACGTAAAGAAGCCTAACACTTTCCATATGGTGAAGACATGAGGCCTTTTAATTGTGCCAAGTGGTATCATTCAAGGGTAATTCCCCTGGAATCTGGCGCTTGGGCAGCAGCTGGGCGGGCCTCCAATCTCATCACCCAGCCCCACAACCTCAGGGCTCCCACTAGGCCTGCACCCTCCTCTTCTTCCCCAAATATTAAAATGCGTTGATACCCCCTAATCAAATTACCAACGCGCCTGGCAGCCGCCTTTGATCCAGAGGCGGGCTTGGCTGCACCTCGCGCTCAGCCTCTCTCCAGGCAGCTCTGCTATAAAAGAACAAAAGGGTTAACCGGGGGCAGAGGGAACTGCTTTAAACCTGGTCATGCACATCCACACACGAACACGGCATGCACAGAGACGCCCAAGTCTTCTCTGAGTGTTTTCCTACCTGACTCCAGGGCCTACTCTGCCCTACTATCCACCTATTCGGCTTTGTATTCACCCAGTCTGTCTTCCACACCTGATATTTCCAGTCGGTTTTCTTTGGTCATTCCCTGTTGCTGCCTCATGTTTCTGGTATGTCCTGTGATCTCTTGGAGATGATGATGCTTCTTTTGCTTTCTAATTCCACTCAGCACCTTGCTCTCTGGCACATGCACTGCTCAGGGGATTGCTCTCCCTTCCCAGTACCAGTGCACCTTCCAGCTCTCATACCTTCTCTCCTACAAGCTCATATTCCCCTGGACTTCATCACATCCCCAAGGAAAGGGCAGAAGCCAGGATCTTAGCATGTTTCCCTCCAAGTGAGCCTGTCCCCTAAGGGACATGGGGACACAGAGCCTCTAGTTGTGTCTTCCAACCCCGACCACTCCCTGTTGATGGGCCCCCACCTACACTCCTACAGATACCTCAGTGAACCTTCCAGTATCTTCCTTCCCAGGTTATATATTTTTTTTTGAAGAGTTATCTACCATAACCCTGCCAGGAATGAGATTATTACACCCATTTTGCAGAAGAGCTAATTAAGGCATATAAAGGTAAAATGCCTTGCACAAGGTGACGAATACTTGTGACAGAGCCTAAACTTATTTATTCTCTATTTAGGAGAGCAGGCTTAGTTCAGTGCCAGTATGGTCACCTGCTACCACCCCAGAACCTTGCGTGCACCTTTTTTCCAAGCTCCTCAGATCTCATCAAGGGGGAAGATGTCAAGCAGGGGCTGCTCCTGCTTCATGCTTGCCCTCAACACCCTCATCCTGAAGGACCCCCTCTCTAGGGATCAGTGAAGGCAGCAGCCTTCAGGCAGATGCTCTGGTGCAGGGCTGCTCCACACATGACTTCCTTTCTCCTAGAAAGCACTCCAGAAAGGGAGAAAAACACAGTCCACACCAGCTGCCTGAAAACGCTAGAGGGTTATGGGAGGATCCAGACAATGTAAGCAAAGTGCTTGGCACATACAGGTACTTAATACACGGTATTATTATCACTGCAATGATAGTGCTAGTTGGATGAGCCACTCATGTGTTCCTGGCCACTCAGGTGACAGGCCAGTGAAGGAGTAGTGGGGACAGAGGCCTGGGGCTGGTTGGAGCACCTCTACCAGCCTTTGGAGTCCAGCAGACTTCAGAGCCCGCTCCCTCCTGCATCCTGATGACAGAAGAACCTGCCAGCCACCCCTCTGCTGCCAGTGGGACTTGGGGAAACTAAACTAGACTGAGGATTGCCCACCGCTGTCCTGCTAAGGAGTTCACTGTTCTCCAGACTTCGGGTATTTTGTTTTCACAGTCAAAATTTTGAGCACTTGCATTCAACTTTTTTCTCTGAATCAACTGTAAATTAGACTATCCCTTTTAACTTAGCTTCATCCTAAGCAATAATATCTGCAAATTCATGGGTTTGATGTCCTAGTTATTTTTTTCTGGTACAAAAAATAATAATAATAGCAAACCAAGGTTTAAAATATTCTGCCAGATACCACCGGAAATAGCCTAGTGGCCCCCAACTGTGCTACCCTGCACCTCAGGCTCTCCTGACCGTATCCCAGGGTGGGCTCACCATCCATACCTCTGCAGACGCACCAGCTGGGCCATTTGGGGCCAAGGCTGGTGAGAACCCAGGCGTCCTGGTTCCAGTCACCAAGAACAACTCCCGAGAAGGCAGAGGCTCCCCCTCTAACATCTCTGATGGCTGGGGCCCACCCTCCAGCCACCTGACACATGTCACGCCAATGGCTCTCTGCCTCACATCTTCAAAAGCACTTTGAACAAACATTAATGACCCCTTGGCATTTCTCTGAGAAAGGGGGCGAGGGAGGGAGGGGGACAAGCACCATCCCATGCTGTCCTCAGCTGGAGGAAGGAACCAGGCAACAAAATTCCGTGACTTCACCAAAGCCACAGACTTAAGCTGGGGCCCCCTCCTCACCCCCCTCACTTCCCCCAATGGCAACTTTTACTGGCCCGCATTCCTCTTGCTGGGAACACTACTATTTAATTAAAAACGACAGACTTTTGTTTTCCTCTCCCTCTTTCCTCCTCCCTCCCATCCTCCCAGACTGGATGCCAAGGAGACCCACCAAAAACATGCGGGTAACATTTGTTATGGCTTTGAAGATAAAAGTCAATTGAAGTAAGCCCTCGCTGTATTTCAAGTTTTCCCTCTAGCATGGAGCAAGTTGCCTGGCAGTTTAGGAAAGAAAAAAAAGGAGGGGGGGCGACTGCAAATAAATGTCATTCTGCAGGAATACTTTGTAAAAATAAACAGGCTGAAAAAACCCAAAACTTGATTAATGGAAATCCACTCAGTCGGCCTCTGTCTGGAGCTGCAAATGCATTTGTTCATACGGCTAAATTGGATCATTTTCATTGGCCTTTAAATAAATACGGAGATCAAAAACGAGAAACCGTGGGGGAAGAAGGGGAGGTTTGGAGTTCTGTTTTTAAAGGGCCCCAACTGCAGTGCCCCCCACCCACCACGTTTGACCTTTACCAGGGGACAGCAGCTCCAATTCCAATCCAGCCAACAGATGAAGAGGAACGAAGAAGAGAAAGCCCCAGCTAAGCAGCGGTGGAGGAGGCAAGGGGAGCTTCTCCCAGGTGCAGAGGGCATGTCAGGCACGCACAGGAACCAGCTTGATCCACAGGCTCACCCCCCCAGCACCAGCCTGCAAGTGAGCTGCCAGCCCACCACCCAAATACACACACATCTGAAGACTCCACCAGCATCTCCCCAGCCCATGGACAAGACCAAAGAACTCACCAGACCTGAGACTCAGTCTGTTCCCCTCTAAGTTAAAAAAAAAAAAATTAAATGTCACATCAAAAAGTTGATTCATCCTTTGATCCTCAGCTCGCGCGAGTTCCACGCAGACCGCCTGAAAGCCCCGTGCAGAGTTCCGGAGCTCACAGGACATCTGTGAACACAGTCCCGGGCCAGGGGCCGGGGCTGCTCCCACTCATTCCTGTCACACTTATTGCTCCTCCAGGGAGTTCTCGGGGACCCACAGAATGAAGGCTCAGGAGTGGGCCCAGGTTATGGCAGAATGAGGCCCTCTCTCTCCTTATGGGCCAAGTAAAGGGTCTGGCTGGGTCTCAGTCTCCCCAGAGACTGCCATCCCTACTGCAGCCTGCTCTACTGGGTTCCTGGGCAGATGGCACTGATGAATGCCACACAGAGAGGAACACATTCAGATCTGAGGCCAGCATAGTCCTGCCCCCACCCAGACACCTCTAATGCCTCCCCTCTCTCCCTAGCCCCCACTCCAACTCCACCTTTGAATGCTGCCGGCAGAAACAAGGTAGAAGTCAGCAGGCCTCCAATCCCTCCAGCACAGACAAGCTTCCCCATCAACTCAACCTTCACCTCCTCACCTGGGTCGTTTCCGCAGGCAGCCCTCTGCCCCAACCTAGGCAGGAGACTGGTGCCCACCTGCCTTTAAGGTTCTCCAAAGCATGGGGGCACAGGGTTCTGTTCGTGGGGCAGGGGGCAGCTGAAGGGGATTTTAGACCCAGAAACTGTGCAGGAGCGTGCTGAAAGTTGGGGTGCGTGGGAACGGAGACCGATCTCTGAGGCTGGAAGGGTGCGAGGGGGTGGGGATCGTACCCGGGTGCCTCGGCCAACGGTGCCAGCCAACCGCAGCTGTCGGGGTCCCGAGACGCCGCCCGGGCAGCGTTGCCTCCCGATCCACTCCTCGATGCCCTTCCGAGCCCAGGCGGCGCTCACGGCGAAGCTGTCACCTGGGGCGGGGACAACATGAAGCCCCTGAGTCTAGCTCCGGGGCCAAAAGTTACCCGAGAGCGGAGGGAAGAGTGGGCGCGGCGGCGGCGGGAGGCACCGGGGGCCGGGAGGGGCGTTCCAGAGCCGGGGCAGAATGCGAGAGGCACGCAGGTAATCGGCACCAGGGGGCTCAGCGAAGCCCCAAGAGCCACGATCCGGAAGCGGGGCCCGAGGGCGAGCAGAGCCCCAGGAGAAGGGGCTGGGCATGAGAAGCAGCAGCTCTGGAGGCCAGGACCGTGGGGAAGAGGACTGGGGTCAGGAGGGGGGCGCAGCGGGCGCAGGAGCCAAGCTCTCGGGAGAAGGCACCGGGGGCCCGAGGGCGGGGGCAGGGTCTCGGGAGAAGGCGCGAGGGGGTCCGAAGAGGGCGCCGTG